>NC_039364.1:193402496-193505795 GCF_003573695.1 Papaver somniferum | reverse complement strand
GGCTCGGCATGCTAGGTCGCAAGCGTTGCTTGGTATGTGCCAATGGCGCGTGTGGCGGCTTGGCCCTAGGTTTGCACGGCTTGGCATGCTAGGTCGCAAGCGTAGCTTGGCATGTGCCAATGGCGCGTGTGGCGGCTTGGCCCTAGGTTTGCACGGGTTGGCATGCTAGGTCGCAAGCGTCGCTTGGCATGTGCTAATGGCGCGTGTGGCGCAATGATTGTGCAGCTCGAATTTGGCACGGTTACCGTGAAGCGCAATGATTGTGCGGCTTGGTTTAGGCATTGTTTCGATGATGCGCAGCGATTGTGCGGCTTTGGTTTTGGCATAGTTTCCATGATGCGCAGTGATTGTGCGGCTTTCGTTTTGGCATAATTTCCATGATGCGCAACGATTGTGCGGCTTTGGTTTTGGCATAGTTTCCATGATGCGCATCGATTGTGCGGCTTTGGTTTTGGCCTAGTTGCCATGATGCGCAGCGATTGTGCGGCTTTGGTTTTGGCATAGTTGTCATGATGCGCAGCAATTGTGCGGCTTTGGTTTTGGCATAGTTTCCATGACGCGCAACGATTGTGCGGCTTGGTTTTGGCATAGTTGCCATGATGCGCAGCGATTGTGATGCTTAGAGTTTTGTGTGTCGAAACCCTAGTTTAGCATTTGAAAAAAGATACCCTGGTAATTTTTTACATAAGTGCATTAAGTGTTCTAATAAATGTGTTTAGCGTCACCGGTGACGTCATGCTATGCGTAAGGTTTTACGATTTTACCCCTTGTCTAAAAACCACCATCAACAATGATTTGGAGTAAACTGTAAAGCTGCCCATAATAAATGGAGATTTGGACCTTTCCAATTAAAGTTTTGAAGTAAAGGGGAGTGGCTAGAGAGCCTAACTAAGTTGGCATAACTAGTGTTTTACTGTGGAGTCAGCTTGATAGACTTGCCTAAAACAAAATCAATTGCTTCAAATTTCCTGTCTTCACTTTGAGTGTAGCTTCCTTGAAATCTTTCCTGAAATTGAGTTTGGTAACCTGTCTGAAGTGCTTGTAGTATTTCTTCCTCCTCTGCTGCAAAATCTATGTTTGTGTGATGCATTTCCTTGGCCCAGCTCAGTGCTAGATGAGCTCCTCTGCTTGTTTTGTCTGCTCTGTTGAGTCCATTTGCAAAGTCTTTGATATTACTTGCTCCCACACATTGACCTGTGAAAGACATATCCATAAAAGCATAGTTAGTATAAGATGGTAGATCACTATTAGCCATGTTATTTGTTATTTCCAAGATGTGAATGCTAATAGTGATTCCAAAATTTCCTTTATTGTTGCTGATCAGATTTCTAAGTCTTAGATTCTGATCATTGTGATTTTCCTGGTAGTGGAGATTATTGAGAATATGCCCTGGGTTACGGTTCACTCTTTTCACTCTGTTGAAGGTACATAAATGTTGAGTAATATTTAGAGCAGTGGCAGCAACAGAAGGGCTTATGTTTCTGAAGACCCAGTCACATCTAGCTTTCTAGATGAACCAACAGATTGTGGCAAGTATAACATTCCAGCGAGCAGAAGGATTGTCAGTGTGTAACCAACTGTTGAACCAGTCATGGAAAGAATTGTGAGCAGAGAAAAGGTGATGATTTTCCCCCAAAGAGTTTTTCCATAGGCAGCTGGACAAGCCAATAGAACATGAGTAATATCCTCAGGATCATTCTTGCAAAAGGTGCAAATAGGATCAATGTAATACAAGATGCTAGTTGATTTAGCATTTGTTGGAAGAATGCCATGAGCACATTTCCAAGTGAAGAGATGGATAGCTAGAGTAGTGTCAAGTTTCCATATTTTCTTCCAAGGTACTGTGAGAGTGTCATTAGCATATTTAGCATTAATTTGCTTATCATATAAGGATTTGACAGAAAACTTCCTTATATGAGTTAGGCTCTATCTTATAGAATCTTCAGTATTGGGGTTATGTTGGGTTTGGATAATGAGGTTTTGGATATCTTGAGTAAACCAGAGGGCTAGGATCTCAGTGTCCCACTCTCCATGGGTATTGAAAAGTTGGTTCACTGTTTTGAGGTCTGAAGGGCAGTGGGTAGGTTTTTGAATTATGTCAGGTAGATTATCAATCCATCTGTCTTCCCAAATATGAATGTGTGTGCCATCCCCTATCTTCCAAATGTAGTACTTATGTATGCAAGAAATGCCTTCCAGAATTCCTTTCCATATCCAAGAATCTGTTGTTTTTGGCTTGGTATCCATTCCGATAATTTCTTGGTTTGGATAGTGAGTTGCTTTCATAGTGATGCTCCATAGAGAATCTGGTTCCTCAATTAATCTCCAAGCAATTTTTGTATCATGGCTAGAATGAAATATTCCATATTTTTGAATCCCAGTCCCCCTAGATCCTTTGGTTTATTGACAGCATCCCAAGCTATGTAGAATAATCCTTTAGATTTATCTTGCTCATTGTTCCAGAAGAAATCCCTTTGTATAGCATTTATCTCTTTACAAGTACCTTTTGGGATCTTAAAGCAGTTCATTTGATATATGTCGGATATTGAGGTGACAGTTTGTATCATAGTAACTTTCCCTGTTGTTGATAGGTTAGTTTTCCAACCAGCCAGTCTGTGTTTTAATTTATCCACATAGGGCTTGAATGCTTGTATTTTTCTTCTATTAGTGAAGAGTGGAGATCCCAAGTATTTATCTAAGCTGCTGATTCTTTTAACATGCATGGTTTCACTAATGTTGTCTGCAATGTCTGGTGCAGTGTTTTTGCTGAAGAAGATTCCCTATTTATCAAAGTTGATCAGCTGTCCAGAGGATTGACCAAAGTATTGAAAAATCTTGATGAGATTGTGACGTTCTTCTACATTGGCTTTGCAGTATATCATGCAGTCATCAACAAAGAGAAGGTGGTTAATGGCAGGAGCACCATTGCAGATTTTTGTTCCATGTATAAGGTTCTTGGATTCTCCATAAGTTAGATATCTAGAGAGAGCCTCAATGTAGAATAAGAATAAATAACGAGAGAGGCACTAGTCCAGAAAGGGGTATTAATCACGCTTTTAAATGACAGATTAGTCGCGTGATTAGGATTTCACAAAAAAATTCCGTCATATAGCCTCAAAATAATGGGGCCCATTATTTAACACAAAAAAACTGTCATTCTCAAATGTGATAATTTACTAGGTGTGTGATTTAACGATGAACCTCTAAATAACGAAATATGTTCGACAAATAAATTAGATTTATGTACACCCACCATTAATCTTCTATTGCTTACCTAAAAGTGGCTAGCTACATAAAATGTCATGTATTCATGTTCCTATAGCCACCGACATAGTTGCCATGAGTCTTTCTTTTATGGTCGGTTGCCATATCGCACCTAACTTTATCCCGGACCCATCTTTTTATCTCTTGCTCTTCTTCCTATTCTCTAACCTAACTGCGCCTCTCCCGTTCTTCTCCATATCCTTCTCTTCTCCTCTATATTGAGCGAATCTTTTGGCAAATTTCCCCCAAAGCTAGTTTTTTTGTTTCATTAATTTGTTTTTCAATCGTAGTATTCAGTCATATAAAAATTGAAGATAGAATTGTTGAGTTTTCTTCCTCTTCAGAATTTATACGACTGAATACCATCAAACCCTAACCCTGAATCACTCAAACATACGCACTATTTTACCTGTTTCATTACCTTCTAAGCCCATAGTTGTGAAGAACTTAGCCGTATAACGAGCCTAATTTTCGTTTTACCTTCTGAAACCCTACTTTTATTTTGTTTTTTTCCCTATTGAAGTAGAAGGTAATGATCTTCCAACCTTCAATTTTTTATTTTTCCCCTGGGGGATCTCCTTGTCTGAGACCTCTTGTTGGCTTGAAGAAGTCTCCGGGAGAACCATTGACTAAAACCACAAGGTTGGTGGTGGAGATGCATTGGTGGATCAAGTTGCACCATTGTGTGCTGAAACCCATTTGAGTCATAACTTTGAGAAGAAATTCCCAGTTTACCCTATTAAAAGCTTTTGCCATATCAATCTTAATTCCCATGGTGCCATTAGCTCATTTTTTCCCTTTTCTGGTATTCATATGTTGTATGATTTCATGGGCTATGGCTATGTTGTCTGAGATTTGTCTGTCATGAATAAAAGAAGATTATGAAAAAGAGGGGGTGCAACAACCTCACCCAAAAATCGATTAGCAATCTGTATAGACAAACTCCAATATACTTTCAAGAGAATCAACTAGACTCAATCTTAATAAAGCATATCAAAGAGTTATATCTCTTTTTCTTGATTCAATTCTTTCTCAAGAAAATAGAAATCTGCGAGTCTAATTGAATACAAGAGAAATCACTTGAACGGTAACAAAGACCAATGTTCAAGGATCAATCAATTTCAATCAACAACCAAAGGTCGGATTTCCAATTGATTGATTCAAACGCACAACCTGTGATATTTCAATTATATAACAAAATATAATGCGGAATAGAAATAACACATACACCAGAATTTTGTTAACGAGGAAACCGCAAATGCAGAAAAACACCGGAACCTAGTCCAGATTGTACACCACACTGTATTAAGCCGCTACAGACACTAGCCTACTACAAACTAACTTCGGTATGGATTGTAGTTGAACCCCAATCAATCTCACACTGATTTAAGGTACAGTTGCGCTCCTTACATCTCTGATCCCAGCAGGATACTACGCACTTGATTCCCTTAGCTGATCTCACCCACGACTAAGAGTTGCTACGACCCAAAGTCGAAGACTTTAATAAACAAATTTGTATCACACAAAAAAGTCTACAAGAATAGATAAATCTATCTCCCACAGATATACCTACAAGTTTTGTATTGTCTTTTGATAAATCAAGGTGAACATGAACCAATTGATAACCCGGACTTATATTCCCGAAGAACAGCCTAGTATTATCAATCACCTTACAATAATCTTAATCGAAGCGGTGAAAGAAGAAATTTTGGATTCACAAACGATGAGACGAAGATGTTTGTGACTACTTTTATATCTTGCCTATCGGAGATATAAATCTCAAGACAATCGTTACGATTGTACTCAAAACGATAGAATCAACAAGATCAGATCACACAACTATGAGAAAGTAGTATCGTTCTGGTTTCACAATCCCAATGAAGTCTTTAAGTCGTTAACCTGGTTTTCAAGAAGAAACCTAAGGTTAAAGGAGAATCGACTCTAGCTAACACAACTAGTATCACGCAAGAGGTGTGGGGACAAGGTTTCCCAGTTGCTAGAGTTCTCCCATATATAGTCTTTCAAATCAGGGTTTGCAATCAATGTAAGCTTGGTAACAAAGCATTAAATATTCACCGTTAGATGAAAAGATGATTAGATTCAAGTTAATATCTTTCAACCGTTGAATCGAAAACTTAGCTTGTTACACACAAATGAAATGCACGATTTTAGGTTTATCTAACCGTACCCAAACATGTACATTTGTTGATTCGACAATAGTTAACCAAATGCTTAGCCATATGAGCACTTTCATATTAACCATACTCTTCTTCACCATAACTAGTTCAAATGACAAAAATGAACTAGTTAGAGAGTTATTCAATTGCAAGGAAATCTTATGTAACTACACAAGACACAATCGAAGAAAAAACGATTTGATTCACTCGAATCGGTTCATGAACTTTATATCCACGGTTTTCATTTTGCATTCCTTAGTTAATATAAATAGGTTCACAAACAATCGTCTTTAGATATAACCTACTTAAGTTCGCAGACTTAGTTCGCGGACTTAAGTTCCCGGAAGAAGTTCTCAAACTCCAGCAGATTTTCTCGGGTCGAGAACTTCCGCCAGTTCGCGGACTGGGTTCACGGACTGAGTTCGCAGACTGAGTTCGCGGCTCTTGTTCCGGTCCTCTTGATCAACAAAGTTCGCAAACTTCGGTTCAGAAAAAAAGGACTTATACGTATATGTGTTGCCACACAATGCTTATATCCATCATTGGTTATATAATCTAAACTATCATTTCTATCATTGAAACATTCTTAGAGGACGTTATTATATAGTTGTTATTCACAAACTATTTTTCGTCAAAGTAAGCAATTTTCAAAGTGATTGAAACGTATGATGACTTTTGTTACTAGGTAAAGATGAACTTTGCCAAAGCAAAAGCTTACCAACACATATTTCGAGAAATAGATAGGAGAGATAAACTCGGCTCGAAATAGCAAATGTGTATAATCAAAGTCTATATAGCAAAACGACTTTTGTCTCAAAATAGAAGATAAAGTAGATAGACTTTTGAGTGATAGATAAGTTCAAGTCTCCACATACCTTTTAGTCGATGAAGTTCCACCAGTTCCTTGAGTAGTCCATCATCTTGTATGATGATTTCCATGGAGTTCTTGAGCTCAACTACACTTTCTATCCTAGTCCGAGACTTAGATATAGTAGGCTAGAAATCAAGACTTATAGTTTTGATCACTAACATTGACAAACATGCTTGAGATAGCAACACATGCGAGTTCGACCGAGCAATGCTCTAACAATCTCCCCCTTTGTCAAATTTAGTGACAAAACTATCAATACATATGGAATAAAAAAATCAAAGAATTAACTTTTGTAGATCCCATTCCACATGCCTAATCTCTAACATTACTCGAAATCTTCGTCACTTGCAAGTACTCCAATGATCCCAAAGGTTGTAAGTTCAGCATCATCGTTGTTGAAAATCCGTAGCTATAACAATGAGAAAACAAGAGTTCTCAATCATTGTTATACAGTGTCATAGTATTATTATATAGCATCAAAGTTCAGTTGTATCACAACTTCGACAACAATACTATGGTGATATGTATCACTCCCCCTTAGTCAATACTCCATCTCACATGGAAACCACTCCCCCTTACATAGTGATCCGAAAACCATATGTATTTGTAGTGTGAATTACATATTAATTCTCCCCCTTTTTGTCAATAAAATTGGCAAAGGTACGAAAACTGGATCCTAATGAAATTTCCGAAAGAGACATTACATGACTAAAAGAAAGCACATATCATCTTATTTAGATGAAATCATATAGCCGAATTTAAATGCATTCATCAAGGAGTTTATAAAGATACAAGATAACCCCTATAATATTCCACAGCCGCACTCCCCACAAAGATTTGGAAATTAAGCACAAGTTCAATTAAGAACTCTCCCCCATAATATGTCATTCCCGAAGGAACAACAAGAGCGACCTTAATCTCAGAAGAAAAGAAGGATTTCTTTGGACCTAAAAAATCACACACAAGTATGAATTTGAATCCAGGATACTCAATTAAATTAACCACAAGAGAATCCATGATTAATTTAGTCGGAAATGCTCAACATAAGTGAACTTATGGAGACTCAAAAGTACTCAATTAGATTAATCACAAGAGAACCCATAATTAATCTAATCGGAATACACGACCAAATTAACCACAAAAAGTAATCAGTTTAATTGGTCATGCTCGACATAAGAGAACTTACGGAGCAACAACTAAATAACCAAACAAGGATGATTAGTTTAGTTGATCATGCTCGACATAAAGTACCTCACGGAGAAACAACTAAGCTAAGAATAACTCAGTCGATTGTGCTCAACATAAGACACCCTATGGAACAACACAGTATATGCACAAAAAAATGTAGACCGGAGGTCGACCAAATACTGTGGAATAATGAAGGGTTCATTCTATTTTCCATCACCATTTACACAATGACATACAATAGACATAATCCTTGTGAACAAAAGATTTTAACCTATCTTCCATAAAAAATTGACATAATAGGCTTAACTTTTGTATTGTCAAAATTTCATTCCTTCTTTTATCAACACATGCATATCGACATATAAAGGACTTAACTTTTTAACAAGGTATGGGACAATCACAGTTCACAGACGCAAACACACATATCACGTAACAAATTGCAATATATAAAACCATAAAGATTAATACTGCAAAAATCATCTTCCAAACAATTTTAGAATTTAAACCAATAAATCTAAAAAACATGAAGATGAAAACGTTGGACATAGCTATGTGTAATCACAATAATGGCTATTCCAAACTCTAGTTATTCTTCTAAACAAAACAAGAAAATAGAAGATTTACTAGACAAATAAAAGAAAATCAGAGTTCATTGAGAACCTCATATCTTTCAATGAATCCATCAAATAAGGTGTCACTGATTTCCTTTACCTTCTTGACCGTAGATACACCATGTTCGTGAGTTAGAACACCAACTTTACGATCAACAACCCGAGCAAGCTGTCTAGCCTTGACGCAGTCCATGATGAGCTCCTTTTGATTCCGCATCAGAAGATTCTGATTAGCAAGGATTCTGGCCTGACCATCTAAGAGTTGGTTTATCTGCAGTTGAAGATTTGCAAACTCGACCTTTGAATCATTCTGAAAACGAGTTAAATCCTTGACGGAATCATAAATCCAGGAGTTGTGATCCTTTCTTTCAAGCATCTTCTTATGAACCAGCTCTTGAATTGATTCACGTCCTTGAGTGTCTTCCTCCATATCAAGATGCACAATCTCTTAAGATTTTGCATAGTTCTCCATATAATTTTTTGTTATGGATGGAAGGACACAATATAGAGTAATATATATGTGTATGTAAATAGGAGAAGGAAACTCTTGTTTTTGTAAACCCTATGAACTCACAAGAGGAAGACGCGAACGTTCGTATACCGGTAGCACAGAAAACACAGAAAATAATATACAACATACTTGAGCATTTCTCAACCATTATCCTTGCACCTCTCAAGCTAGACATAAGGAAAAGAGTACCTGACATCAGGTGGTAGAGTGAGAGATAATCTCATTATTGAGAAAGGAGTTGTACATATGATATGACAGCTTGATATTTGTGTTCTTTTCCTTTCTTCGGCTGACACTCATCCAAGAAGGGTAAGACACAACTTGTTTAACATATCCGTCAGAAGGCTTTCTCCGAGGACTAAGTCTAGGACCTCTTAAAATTGGTTCAAGAGGATCAGAATAGACAGGAATCCATTTTCTAGGCTTAGATTTACAGGATTCATTCTTATAATCACTGGGAATGTATTCATTGAGATGAGCTTGTCCCCTGTGATGATTTCTAGAATAAAGATCATTTTTATAAGATTTTTGGTTTTCAATGGGCACGAGATTCATTGCTGACGTCGGCAGACTATTTACTCCATTGATAGTAGAAAGAAGCAAATTATGAAATTTTGTGATTTATTTACTTCTTACAAAACAATGGATAGCATAGTGATTCTTTTTCCCACAGAAAGTACAGGTTCGTGAAGGAGAACCAATAACTGGCACCTGTTTTAAATTCATAGCCAGTTGAGAGGATTGTAAGTCACGTAAGTCCTTCTTGACACAACCTACTTCTGGAGAACATTTCTTCATGCGTTGTAATTCATGAGAATTAGTTGGTACATAAGAATTTCTCCTTAAGACAGAGTTTTCCTTTTCCAAGTATCTGCACTGTTCATGGGCTAGAACAAGAGATGCAACTAGTTTCTCTTTTTCGACACGAAGTCTGTTTAGATATGATAAATGCGCCTCGATCATCCGTTTTTCTCTAATTGAGTCTTCCTTGACAATATCCTCAAGAACACTAATCTTTTCACGTTGTAGAGTAGTTTCTTGGAGAAGTTTTTCAATATTGTTAGAGAATGACTCAATGATGTTATAGAGTTCATGTTCTCGATCAAGAGACTTTTCAAATTCATCAATAAGCTGAGCATGATCCTGAAAATCAATAGCCTCAGTGAATTTTTTTAAGATTCTAGTGAGCTCCATATCATCTTTTTCCATAGTGTCACATGCCTCAGGGGAGGGAGAGATGTCAAGATCTGATGGAACAACCTTTCTACCTCGGGATTCAGAAGAATAAACTAAGGAGTAATCCTTTGAGGTATTTCCAAGACACTTGGCATAATTAAAAGCTCTAGGAGATATCTTGGTATGCGTAAATGCAAGAGAAGAGATTCTGTCCCCAAACTCAGATTGCTACAAACACAGACTTGTAAGGTATTTAAACATGTTTGCCTTCTCTGATACCAATTCAAAAAGCGGTGGTACAACAACCTAGCCCAATATTTCGATTATCAATTTGTATGCACAAACTCCAATATACTTTCAAGAGAATCAACTAGACTCAATCTTAATAAAGTATATCAAAGAGTTATCTCTCTCATTCTTGATTCAATTCTTTCTCAAGCAAATAGAAATCTGCGAGTCTAATTGAATACAAGAGAAATCACTTGAACGACACCAAAGACCAATGTTCAAGGATCAATCAATTTCAATCAACAACCAAAGGTCGGATTTCCAATTGATTGATTCAAACGCACAACCTGTGATATTTCAATTATATAACTAAATATAATGCGGAATAGAAATAACACAAACACCAGAATTATGTTAACGAGGAAACCGCAAATGCAGAAAAACCCCTGGACCTAGTCCAGATTGAACACCACATTGTATTAAGCCGCTACAGACACTAGCCTACTACAAACTAACTTCGGTCTGGACTGTAGTTGAACCCCAATCAATCTCACATTGATTCAAGGTACAGTTGCGCTCCTTACGTCTCTGATCCCAGCAGGACACTACGCACTTGATTCCCTTAGCTGATCTCACCCACAACTAAGAGTTGCTACGACCCAAAGTCGAAGACTTTAATAAACAAATCTGTATCACACAAAAAGTCTACAGGATCAGATAAATCTATCTCCCACAGAAATACCTATAAGTTTTATACGTCTTTTGATAGATCAAGGTGAACAGGAACCAATTGATAACCCGGACTTATATTCCCGAAGAACAACCTAGTATTATCAATCACCTCACAATAATCTTAATCGACGCGGCGAAAGAAGATATTGTGGAATCACAAACGATGAGACGAAGATTTCGTGACTACTTTATATCTTGCCTATCAGAGATATAAATCTCAAGCCAATCGTTACGATTGTACTCAAAACGATAAAAACAGCAAGATCAGATCACACAAGTACGAGAAAGTAGTATCGGTCTGGCTTCACAATCCCTATGAAGTCTTTAAGTCGTTAACCTGGTTTTCAAGAAGAAACCTAAGGTTAAAGGAGAATCGACTCTAGCTAATACAACTAGTATCACACAGGAAGTTTGGGGATTAGGTTTCCCAGTTGATAGAGTTCTCCCTTATATAGTCTTACAAATCAGGGTTTGCAATCAATGTTAGCTTGGTAACAATGCATTCAATATTCACAGTTAGATGAAAACCTGATTAGATTCAAGCTAATATCTTTCAACCGTTGAATCGAAATCTTAGCTTGTTACACAAAAATGAAATGCATGATTTTAGGTTTGTGTAACCATACCCAAACATGTACATTTTTTGGTTCAACAATAGTTAACCAAATGGTTAGCCATATGAGCACTTTCATATAAACCATATTCTTCTTCACCATAACTAGTTTAAATGACTCAAATGAACTAGTTAAAGAGTTGTTCAATTGCAAGAAAATCTTATGTAACTACACAAGACACAATCGAAGCAAAAATAATTTGATTCACTCGAATCGGTTCATGAACTTTATAGCCACGGTTTGCATTTTGCATTCCTTAGTTAATATAAATAATGAAAAAGCGGGGGTCTAACAACACCACTCAATATTTCGCTTAGCAATCTGTATGGAAAAAATCCAATATACTTTCTAGAGAATCAACTAGACTCAATCTTAATAAAGTATATCAAAGAGTTATATCTCTCTTTCTTGATTCAATTCTTTCTCAAGCAAATAGAAATCTGCGAGTCTAACTAAATACAAGAGAAATCACTTGAACGGTACAAAAGACCAATGTTCAAGGATCAATCAATTTCAATCAACAACCAAAGGTCGGATTTCCAATTGATTGATTCAAACACACAACCTGTGATATTTCAATTATATAACAAAATATAATGCGGAATAGAAATAACACAGACACTAGAATTTTGTTAACGAGCAAACCGCAAATGCCGAAAAATCCCGGGACCTAGTCCAGATTGAACATCACACTGTATTAAGCCGCTACAGACACCAGCCTACTACAAACTAACTTCGGTCTGGACTGTAGTTGAACCCCAATCAATCTCACACTGATTCAAGGTACAGTTGCGCTCCTTACGTATCTGATCCCATCAGGACACTACACACTTGATTCCCTTAGCTGATCTCACCCACAACTAAGAATTTCTACGACCCAAAGTGGAAGACTTTAATAAACAAATCTGTATCACACAGAAAAGTCTACGGTAATATATAAATACATCTCCCACGAATATACCTATGAGTTTTGTTCTGTCTTTTGATAAATCAAGGTGAACATGAACCAATCAATAATACCAGACTTATATTCCCGAAGAACAGCTTAGTATTATCAATTACCTCACAATAATCTTAATCGACGCAGCGAAAAAAGATATTGTGGAATCAAAAACGATGAAACGAAGATGTTTGTGACTTCTTTTATATCTTGCCTATCGGAGATATAAAATCTCGAGCCAATTATTACAATCGTACTCGTAACGATAGAAACATCAAGATCAGATCACACAACTACAAGGAAAGTAGTATCGGTCTGGCTTCACAATCCCAATGATGTCTTTAAGTCGTTAACCTGGTTTAGAAGAAGAAACCAAAGGTTAAAGGAGAAACGAATCTAGCTTAGCACAACTAGTATCACACAGAATGTGCGGGGATTAAGTTTCCCAGTTGCTAGAGTTCTCCCTTATATACACTTTCAAATCAGGGTTTGCAATCAATGTTAGCTTAGTAACAAAGCATTCAATATTCACCGTTAGATGAAAACCTCATTAGATTCAAGATAATATTTCTCAACCGTTAGATCGAAAACTTAGTTTGTCACACACAAATGAAATGCCCAATTTTGGGTTTATGAACCGTACCCAAACATTAACATTTGTTGGTTCAACAAGTCAACCAAATGGTTAGCCATATGATTACTTTCATATCAACCATATTCTTCTTCACCATAACTAGTTCAAATGACTCAAATGAACTAGTTAGAGAGTTGTTCAATTGCTTAGATCTTATGTAACTACACAAGACACAATCGAAGCAAAAACGGTTTGGTTCGCTTGAATTGGTTCACGAACTTTATAGCCACGGTTTGCAAAAGCATTCCTTAGTTTAAGTAAACATGAGTTCAAGAACAACCGGTTTTAAATATAACCTGCTCAAGTTCGCGGACTGGGTTCGCGGACTTAAGCTCATGTAAGGAGTTCACAAACTCCAGCAGAAATTCTCGAGTTGAGAACTTCCACTAGTTCGCGGACTTGGCTCACGCCACTTCCATTTCTCTTGATCGACAAAGTTCGCAAACTTTGGCTCAAGGAATAAGGACTTATACATATATGTGTTTCCACAACAATGTGTATATCCTACCAATGGTTATGTAATCTAAACTCTCATTTCAATCATTGAAATATTCTCAGAGGACGAATATAGCCGTTATTCACGGACCATTTTTCGTCAGAGCAATTTTCAAAGTGATTGAAACATAACATGACTTTCGTCACTAGGTAAAGATGAATTCGGCTAAAGCGAAAGCTTACCAACATATATTTCGAGAAATAGATAGGCGAGATAAACTCGGCTCGAAATAGCAAATGTGCATAATGAAAGTATATATATCAAAACGACTTTTGTCCCAAGAGTAGGAGATAGAATAGATAGACTTTTGAGTGACAGATAAGTTCAAGTCTCCACATACCTTTTAGTCGATGAATATCCACCAGTTCCTTGAGTAGTCCTTCGTCTTGTATGATGATTGCCATGGAGTTCTTGAGCTCAACTACACTTTCTATCCTAGTCCGGGACCTTTAGCTATGTAGGCTAGAAATCAAGACTTATAGTTTTGATCACTAACATTGACAAACATGCTTGAGATAGCAACGCATGCGAGTTCGACCGAGCAATGCTCTAACAATCTCCCCCTTTGTCAATTTTAGTGGCAAAACTATTAATACATATGGAATACAAAAAATAAATAAATAAACTTTTGTAGCTCCTATTCCACATGCCTAATCTTCAACATTACTCGAAATCTTCGTCACTTCCAAGTACTCCAATGATCCCAAAGGTTGTAAGTTTAGCATCATCGTTGTTGAGAATCTGTAGCTATAACAACAAGAAAATAATAGTTCTCAATCATTGTTATACAGTGTCATAGTATTATTACACAGCGTCAAAGTTCAATTGTATCACAACTTCAACAACAATACTATGGTGATATGTATCACTCCCCCTTAGTCAATACTCCATCTCACATGGAAACCACTCTCCCTTACATAATGATCCGAAAACCATATATATTTGTAGTGTGAACTACATATTAATTCTCCCCCTTTTTGTCAATAAAATTGGCAAAGGTACAAGAACGGGATCCTAATGAAATTTCCGAAAGAGACATTTCTTGACCAAAAGAAAGCAAAAATATCAACTTGTTCTTTAGATGCAATCATAAAGCCGGAGCTAAATGCATTCATCAAGGAGTTTATAAAGATACAAGATAACCCCTATAATATTCCACAGCCGCACTCCCCACAAAGATTTGGCAATTAAGCGCAAGTTCAAAAAGAACTCTCCCCCATAACATGTCATTCCCGAAAGAACAACAAGAGCGACCTTAATTTTGAAGGAAAAGAAGGATTTCTTTGGACATAACAAATCACATACAAGTATGAATTTGAATCCAAAATAATAAATTAACCACAAGAAGTCCATGAATAATTTAACCAAAAATGCTCAACACAAGAGAACTTATGAAGACTTAAAAGAGCTCAATTAGATTAATGACAAGAAAACCTATAATTAATCTAATCAAAATACACAACCAAATTAACCACAGAAATAATCAATTTAATTGGTCATACTCACATAAGAGAGTATATGGAGCAATGACTAAGTTAAACAATCAACCCAAACATAAGAATACTTATGGAGTCATAACTAAATAACCAAACAAGATGATTAATTTAGTTCAAAATGCTCGACATAAAGTATCTCACAGAACAACAACATAGCTAATCATAAAAAATAATCAACTTGGTTGTTTAACGTTCAACATAAGACACTTTACGGAGCCTCGCAGTAATACATAAAATATGCATCATGGAAGATCAATTACTGCGGAATACACAAGGATTCATTTTATTTTCCATCACTATTTGCATAACGACATTTAATAGACATAATCCTTGCAAACAAAAGATTTTAACCTATCTTCCATCAATAATTGACAATATAGGCTTAACTTTTGTATTTGTCAGAAGTCCATTCATTATTTCATCAATACATGCATATCAATTCATGAACGACTTTACTTTTGACAAACACACATATCCCATAACAATATTGCAATATATAAAACCATAAATATTAATACTGCAAAAATCATCTTCCAAACAAGTTTAGAATTTAAACCAATAAATCTAAAATCATGAAGATGAAAACATTGGACATAGCTATGTGTAATCACAAAAATGGCTATTCAAACCTCTAGTTATTCTTCTAAACAAAAACAGAAATAGAAGATTTACTAGGCAATACGACCTTTGAGGAATTCTTTATCGTCCCCGAACTCCTTGTCGTCAACATCCATAGGCACATAAGGTTCATTAAGGTAGGAGTTTATATCAATAAACCTTCTCGGGTGATGTTGTCGAACCAGGGCCTTCTGAATCTCATGAGTCTTATACACAAAGGCCTTTATTTATTGAATCTCCTTTCGCATCTCCTTCAACTCTTCAAGAACACCAGAAAACTTCTGAGAGTTTTAAGGAACGGCTCTTGGCTTCCTCACATTCCTTCGTTTTCTTTTCAAGGTAGGAGATAACGGAGATTTTTCTTTTTCCTTCATGATTGATGGCTTAACAATCACATTAACATCTTTTCCATCAGAAGACATCATGCTTGGAGTATCCATAACGTATGGGTTTGTGAGAGGAAGTCACAAATTGAACTCAACAAGTAGTCTTGAGATAAAAAGAGGTTTTGAGGAAGGAAAAAGGAATGTAGGGTTTCGAAACCTTTAAACAGGTTCGTACACGTCCAACTCACAACCCTATAAAGAGTCGAATTGTCGATAATATCCCTCTCTTTTTGTTTGATAGACACAAAAAAAAATCTAATTTTTTTTTTTCATAAAGCCTGTGAGGTACAAAATCATTGTCTCTTTTGATCAGGCACATGAGACAAGATTTCCAAATCAACACAATCAAGTTGCATTGTGGTGAACAACCATTTGTCCACCATTTTCCTCTTGAGATGAATCCTCAGAATTCAGTCTATCAAACCGACCCGACCATACTTTCTTCTCTAATGGTCTTGGTTTATCCTTGGAAACTAACTTCTTAGATGAAGATAAGATCCTACATACCTCAGCGGTCTTCTGAGCAAGTTTAAGCTTCTTTGCTAAATGATTTGCTCTTCGTTGAAGTTTGTTGACGTGCTTCAATTGGTGTTTGTTCTTGTAACACTTTGAAAGTTCATGACTCTTTAGAGAACAATACGAACACGTCAAACTAGGATATAAATCAGGCTTCTGAGATGTGCATGCAACTAGACACATGGTGGAACCTGAAACATTACAAACAGAGTTTCCAAGAATTGGGTCAGTTTTTTCTTCCAGATTAGTTGGATTATCTTCTGAAAGAATATTGAGATTGATGTATGTATTGCTACAGTTATCAAAATCAATATTTTCACCAAGAAGTGCAACACTTGATTTCTCCTCCTCATTAGAATCATAGCTGTCAGACATTTCATCAAGAGTTGCAGCAAGACCTTTGTTCCCAGTGTATTTTCTACGATTCAGATACTCGTTTGAAAAATGACCAAATCCTTTATACTTAAAGCACTGAGGCATATCCTCATCATCAGTCTCATATGTTTCCCTGTTTTTAGGAGGAATACGATTATAAGGTTTAACTGATGTTTTAGGCTTATCTCTGGAGAACCGTTTACTTCTCTTCAACAGAAGATCTCTAAAATGTCTTGTGATCATCGAGACTGACTTTTCAATTTCTTCATCTGATGAGTCTGTCTCAGATTGATCATCTTCAGAGATATACACTTTTTTACTCTTACCAAGTAATTTAGTGTCCTTTTGTGCTCTGAACGCAACATCCTTGGTTTTGGATGAATGTTCGTGATCAAAGATGTTAAGCTTCCCAACCAGCGTATTTATGGAGAGATTATCAAGGTTATTTCCCTCAACGATGGCATGCTTCTTAGAATCGTATCTAGATGGCAGCGATCTGAGAATTTTCATCACAATGCCCTTTTCAGGAATAGTCTTACCCAATGCAAAAGATGCATTAACAATTTCAGACACTTTATGATTAAACTCATCAAATGTTTCTTCATCTTCCATATGAAGGTTTTCCCAATCGGAATTAAGGTTTTGAAGCCTAGCTTCCTTTTCACTGGAGTTACCTTCGAATACGGTTTCCAAGATATCCCAAGCTTCTTGCGTCTTAGTGCAATTAGTTACATGGTGCTGAAGATTTGGGGTAATGGCATGTATGATCGCATTTAAACCGTCGGAGTTTTGCTTTGCAAGTATCTCAGCAGGGCTGTATTCACCAATAGGTTTGGGAACGTTTACATCTCCAACTGCCACAACGGGAGGATCATAGCCATTAACAACATATACCCATGATTGAAAATAACGCGCTTGAAGAAAAGCTCGCATAGAAATTTTCCACCATAAATAATTAGAGCCATCGAAGATTGGTGGTACATTAATAGAGATGGAACCTCTGTCCATAGAGTCAGATCGCTACAAACACAGACTTGTAAGGTCTTAAACGTGTTTGCCTGCTCTGATACCAATTGAAAAAGCGGGGGGTCTAACAACACCACCCAATATTTCGCTTAGCAATCTGTATGGACAAACTCTAATATACTTTCTAGAGAATCAACTAGACAGTCAAACTCAATCTAGATAAAAGTATCTCAAAGAGTTTATATCTCAATCTCTTGATTTGATCTTTACTCAAGCAAATAGAAATCTGCGAGTCTTTATCAAAGAAGATAACTTGGATGGTACCAAAAACCAATATCCAAGTGTCAATCAATTTAAATCAACAAACAAAAGGTCGGATATTCCAATTGATTGAACTAACGCACAACCTGTATTATTTCAATTATGAAGATAAAACAATATAATGTGGAAACTGAAATAACACAGACACCAGAAATTTTTTTAACGAGGAAACCGAAAATGCAGAAAAACCCCGGGACCTAGTCCAGATTGGAAACACACTGTATTAAGCCGCTACAGACACTAGCGTACTCCAAATTAACTTCGGTCTAGACTGTAGTTGAACCCCAATCAATCTCACACTGATCCAAGGTACAGTTATGCTCCTACGCCTCTGATCCCAGCATGATACTGTGCACTTGATTCCCTTAGTTGATCTCACCCACAACTAAGAGTTGATACGACCCAAAGTCGAAGACTTTAATAAACAAATTTGTATTACACATAAAAGTCTACGGTAATAGATAAATCCGTCTCCCACGAATATACCTATGAGTTTTTTTCCGTCTTTTGATAAATCAAGGTGAACAGTAACCAATCAATAATACCAGACTTATATTCCCGATGAACAGCTTAGTATTATCAATCACCTCACAATAATCTTAATCGAAGCAGCGAAAAAAGATATTGTGGAATCACAAACGATGAGACGAAGATGTTTGTGACTTCTTTTTATATCTTGCCTATCGGAGATATAAAATCTCGAGCCAATTATTACAATCGTACTCGTAACGATAGAAACAGCAAGATCAGATCACACAACTACAAGAAAAGTAGTATCGGTCTGGCTTCATAATCCCAATGATGTCATTAAGTCGTTAACCTGGTTTAGAAGAAGAAACCAAAGGTTAAAGAAGAAACCAAAGGTTAAAGGAGAAACGGCTCTAGCTTAGCACAATTAGTATCACACAGAATGTGCGGGGATTAGGTTTCCCAGTTTCTAGAGTTCTCCCTTATATACACTTTCAAATCAGGGTTTGCAATCAATGTTAGCTTAGTAACAAAGCATTCAATATTCACCGTTAGATGAAAACCTCATTAGATTCAAGCTAATATTTCTCAACTGTTAGATCGAAAACTTAGTTTGTCACACACAAATGAAATGCCCAATTTTGGGTTTATGAACCGTACCCAAACATTAACATTTGTTGGTTCAACAAGTCAACCAAATGGTTAGCCATATGATTACTTTCATATCAACCATATTCTTCTTCACCATAACTAGTTCAAATGACTAAAATGAACTAGTTAGAGAGTTGTTCAATTGCTTAGATCTTATGTAACTACACAAGACACAATCGAAGCAAAAACGGTTTGGTTCACTCGAATTGGTTCATGAACTTTATAGCCACGGTTTGCAAAAGCATTCCTTAGTTTAAATAAACATGAGTTCAAGAACAACCGGTTTTAAATATAACCTGCTCAAGTTCGCGGACTGGGTTCGCGGAATTAAGCTCATGGAAGGAGTTCACAAACTCCAGCAGAAATTCTCAGGTCGAGAACTTCCACTAGTTCGCGGACTTAGTTTTCGGACTTGGGTCATGCCACTTCCATTTCTCTTGATCAACAAAGTTCGCAAACTTTGGTTCAAGGAATAAGGACTTATACGTATATGTGTTTCCACGATAATGCTTATATCCTAGCAATGGTTATGTAATCTAAGCTCTCATTTCAATCATTGAAACATTCTTAGAGGACGGATATAGCCGTTATTCACAGACTATTTTTTTCGGAGCAATTTTAAAAGTGATTGAAACATAACATGACTTTCGTCACTAGGTAAAGATGAATTCGGCTAAAGCGAAAGCTTACCAACACATATTTCGAGAAATAGATAGGCGATATAAACTCGGGTCGAAATAGGAAATGTGCATAAGGAAAGTCTATATATCAAAACGACTTTTGTCTCAAGAGTAGGAGATAAAATAGATAGACTTTTGAGTGACAGATAAGTTCAAGTCTCCACATACCTTTTAGTCAGTGAAGATCCACCAGTTCCTTGAGTAGTCCTTCGTCTTATATGATGATTTCCATGGAGTTCTTGAGCTCAACTACACTTTCTATCCTAGTCCGAGACCTTTATCTATGTAGGATAGAAATCAAGACTTATAGTTTTGATCACTAACATTGACAAACATGCTTAGGATAGCAAGGCATGCGAGTGCGACCGAGGAATGCTCTAAAAAATAAGTTCACAAACAATCGTCTTTAGATATAACCTAGTTAAGTTCCCAGACTTAGTTCACGGAATTAAGTTCCCGGAAGGAGTTCTCAAACTCCAGCATATTTTCTCGGGTCGAGAACTTCCGCCAGTTCGCTTACCGAGTTCACGGCTTTTGTTCCGGTTCTCTTGATCAACAAAGTTCGCAAACTTCGGTTCAAGAAAAAAAGACTTGTACATATATGTGTTGCCACACAATGCTTATATCCATCATTGGTTATATAATCTAAACTCTCATTTCAGTCATTGAAACATTCTTAGAGGACGTTATTATATAGTTGTTATTCACAAACTATTTTTCGTCAAAGTAAGCAATTTTCAAAGTGATTGAAACGTATCATGACTTTCGTCACTAGGTAAAGATGAACTTGGCCAAAGCAAAAGGTTACCAACACATATTTCGAGAAATAGATAGGCGAGATAAACTCGGCTCGAAATAGCAAATGTATATAATCAAAGTCTATATAGAAAAATGACTTTTGTCTCAAAATAGGAGATAGAGTAGATAGACTTTTGAGTGATAGATAAGTTCAAGTCTCCACATACCTTTTAGTCGATGAAGTTCCACCAGTTCCCTGAGTAGTCCTTCGTCGTGTATGATGATTGATATGGAATTCTTGAGCTCAACTACACTTTCTATCCTAGTCCGAGACTTAGCTATAGTAGACTAGAAATCAAGACTTATAGTTTTGATCACTAACATTGACAAACATGCTTGAGATAGCAACACATGCGAGTTCGACCGAGCAATGCTCTAACAGATTGGAATGGGGATATGAGTTTGGGTAGAAGGGGTTTGAGTCTTTGAGCTAGAAGCTTGGATATGATTTTGTATGTGGTATTACATAAGGATATGGTTCTAAATTGAGATGGTGTGTTAGGATTTTCTCTTTTGGGTATGAAAGAGATGAAAATAGAGTTCATCTCTTTAATAAGGTATCCAGAAGTGAAGAAGTTTTGAACCATATTGATAATGTCTTCACCAAAAACTTCCCAATTAGCTTGGAAAAAATTTGGTGGGAAGCCATTAGGTCCTGGAGCCTTATCCCCTGCCATGTTAAATTGAATATCCTTGATTTCCACTGCATCAGGAGTCCTTAGGAGATGATTGTTCTCATTGCTTGTTATGGTGGTGGGGATGAGGTTTATGATGGATTGGTTGATGGTTATAGGTTCAGTTGTAGCCATGTTATAAAAATGGTTGGTGAATCAAAGAGCTATCTAATTACTGTTATGGAGCCAAGTACCATCTTCTTGCTGGATTGAGGTAATTTTATTCCTTCAGCATCTTTTCTTGGCAGAGAGATGAAAGTAGCTGGTATGTTTATCTCCATGTTTGATTAGATGATCCCTGCTCTTAGTCTTCCAGAAACTTTCTTGAGTATTCTGCCAATATTCAACTTTCTTTTTAGCATCTCTGATAGCCTGTCCTCTATTATTGTTGAATTGGTTTTTGGTGATCCAATCTAAGTGTTGAATACTAGCTTCTAGATTAGTCTTTATGTTACCATATATTTCCTTATTCCACTTCTTTAATTTGACTTTAATGTCTCTTAACTTCCTAGCAATCTTAATATCAAGTGAACCTTGTGTTGAATCTTCCAACATTCTGCAATGATTTCTTTACAATCTTTGTGATATAGCCAGGGACCAAAAATTTTGAAAGGAATATGTCCTTGCTTCTAGTTAGGATTGGTATTGAGAAGAATGGGGTTATGATCAGAGCCAATGGTAGGCAGGTTGGAGATGGTGGAATTTGGGTGAATTTCAAGCCAACTTTCATTAGCTAAACCTCTGTCTAATCTTTGTTCTATAAGGTGATGACCCACTATTCTATTAGTCCATGTGAAAGGACATTCAGTGTAACCCAAACCAGTTAGATTAGTTGCTTCCAATTTCTCCCAAAAAAATGTTAGCTTCATAAGAATCAATAGGATTATGAAGACCCTCAAGCTCGTCAACGCTGTTAGACCAGTCAAGAGACTTCTTAGTCAATAATAACACATTTAGTTTAACACGAACGTTAATTAATATGAATTAGTCTAACAACGATATAGATACGAAACTAGTATCATTGAATAAGTCTCAAAAAGTTAGGCGGAATGGACTACTCGAACGTGTCATCGGATATCAGACGAAGAAGATATCATCAGATTTGTTTAAAGGAAAAAATAGTCATTTTTATTTAACCGACTTGGAAGCCCTTACCTTTTGGTCGGGTGCCTTTAACAATCCGGGTCAGCCTTATCAACCCAAATCGAGAGGATAACTCTCATCTTCTTTTCTTTCTTCTTCTTCTTTCTTCTTCCTTCTTCTCTTTCGTTTTTCTGCTCTGCCTTCTTCTGCCGACGTTGAGAGGTGAGTTTGAGATTCATTTGAGAGAATTAATTATTGAGGGAGAGAATTTTAAGAAGAACATGTTGTTGATGTTGTGATTGTTTGAGCAGAGGAGAAGATGGGGTTGACGCTGTTGTAGACTTGTAGTTGGAGTTAGGGTTTTGAGATTAATTTCGAGTTCATCGGTAAATTGATGGGTTAATTGGGTTGTTGATGGATGAAGATTAAGAGGGTTGATGTTAATTGAAGCTGTAGAGTTGTTCTGATGATTGAATTGTAGAATTAGGATTTTGAAAGAACAACTCAGGGAAGCTGTAGATGATGAAATTGAAGGTTTAGTGGTGTGATTGGAGATGGGTATTACGTGTTGAGGGCAAGGAATAATGCTTAACTACCATTTCTCAGTTTCCAGTAAAGAATCAGTGAAGTAGGGTTTCATAAGAAAGTTCAGAGGAGATTAAAAGATGAAATTAATGTTCTGGGAAGGAGATAGAAGATGGGTATTGGATGATTTAGTAATTCAGAGAATACGAATTGTTGGGTAATCCTCTAATTGTCTCAATTTAGTGTTTCGATATGAATGTTTATAAATTATTGAGATTCTGCGATTTTGTATGAGTTTGAGATGAATTAGAGATGTTGATAATTGAGTTAGTGAGTGTGGAATTGAGATAATGAATGTAAGTTATGAATTTCCAGAGGTGTTAATGATGTTGTTCTGAACTAAATTGATTATTGGTGGTAATGGGAGTGTACAGAGATAAAGAGGATGAGTTTGTTGGTGATCTTGGTTAAATTCTGAATTACGAGATTCCAGGGAATGAATCAGGGGGTTTGTCTGTGGTTGTAGATTAGGTTCGTATCTTAAATTGCAGTTAATGAATTTTGTGAAGTATGAATGAGCTGAAGTGGTATTGGTGTTTATGAATGTATTGTCTGGATAAAAGTGTAGGTAGGATGAATGAGTATGTAAATTGTACTGGTGTTGCAGGTTTTTGTAGTGATGCTGTTGTTGAATCTGGTGAAGACATGGCAGGTGGTAATGCTGAAGGGTACTGAAGTTTAGATGTGACACACAAATGGAGTCTGGTGGTGTTGCTGCTGCTTTGGAAGTTGTTGAGAATGTTGTGTGGTTAATGGTTAGTTTTGGTTGTGGTGTTTCTGAAGTTCAGTTTATGAAGAATGGTGATTAAAGAGTAGTAGATAATACTTGTTGTGAAAGCTTGGAAAAGCTTCAATTGCGGTTAGTCTGTATTAACAACGATCGATTCAAAGGATGAACCAGTGGATCGTGGATCTTGAGGTAGGCGTGGCTTGTCATCAAAAGAGGTGGGAATTTACATTTAGCTCTTTTGTGATTATTATTGTTTTCCTTTACAAAAGTTTATGTTTAACAAATTCATGCATTGCCTGATTGTGTTTTCCATGCATTGTTTTATTTAAATTTCGAAAGTACTGTTGATTCTTTTAATCTATCCATTGCTTGGAAAGGAATTGTAATGCTTTGTTTGTCTTTATGAATTGTTTGAGAAATAAACTTTATCATCTGAGGTATATAAAATACGCTCCTTCATTTTGGTGTGTAAGGAATTGGTCGACACCAACATTGATTAAGGAATTGGTCGACATCAATGCATAATATTGGATGTGCAAGGAATTGGTCGATTTACATTATATTTCACTGTCAATGTATACAGTTGGATGTGTAAGGAATTGGTCGACATCCAATAATTCATTGTTTTAAAGAAGGAGTTAGTTCCATATGCCATGATTGTTTATTTCTGTGAATTGGTTGTCTTTTAGTGTTTTTGGAAAACATGAATTATTTTCCAAATCATTCCAATGATTACTTGAAAGTTAAATGTTATTTTCCTACTGGGCACCCCTTTTAGGGATGATGTGCTCACCCATTCCCACTTTCAGTTTCAGAGACAGATCAGAGTTGCGCAGCGAAAGCTTCAAGGGTTGAGTTCGTTAGTTGATTAACTTCGTCTATGTTTATTATGTTATATATTCTATTGTAAATCATATGACTATTGTATAAGTATCATTTGAGAGGAGTTCATGTATACATATATTTCAGAGTGGGGCTAGTTTCTGGGTTAACTTTGGTAGCAGATTTCTTAATTGAAAGTTTAAGTAAATGTTTAAATCCTTAGTGCCTCTTTATTTTCTTAATCTCTTGGATTAGTTAGCTGCTAGCTTTGGGGGCGCTACAAGGATGTTGGATGAATTTTTCATGGTCATGCAAAACAAAGTTCAGGTCACCCATTATCAACCAAGGTAGAGGGTTATTCTTATTAGTCTTTTCTATCATTTTCCAGGAGTGCACTTTATCAAGAGTAGTATAAGGACTGCCATAATAGCCTGTAAATAACCAAGGTTCCCCTGTATTTGGATATACAGTGGCACTAATATGATAACTGGAAAAGTCTTGTATAGTAACCTTTAGGTTGGTTTTCCAGGCTAAGGCAAGACCTCCAGCAGTATTGGATTTACCTCTAGGTTCAACAAACCAAAAATTAGTGACAACTATGTTTCTGAGGATAACTTTAAGGTTCTTATATTGTTGTTTGGTTTCAGAAAGAAAGAATATGTCAGGATTATATTTGTTTAACATGTTATACAGGTGTCTACTAGTGTTTGGTTGTCCTAGCCCTTGATAATTCCAAGACATTATAGAGTAAAATTGCCAAAAGTAAGATACAGTTGGGTATGAGAAAATGATGATTAGGTATCCTAGATAATTGAGACTATGTAGCATGGAGTTGTTGAGTTTATTAGAAGTATAAATGCCAAAGATTTTCATGGTTAGAGCAATCTCTATTAATGTATAAGGTAAGATTTGAATTAAATGTAAATGAATGAAAGGAGTTACCTGAGGAATTAAAAAAGGGTTTGCTCCCTCAAGGCAGCCAGTAGTCATATCAGTCAGATGCTCTACCTCCATTGGAAATGTTTGAATGTTGCTCCTCTTAGCAGGTTGAGTTTGATCCCAGTGATGAAGAGGTTGACCATTAGGTGTAGGGAAATTGAGGAGCTTTCTTTTTGGATCAATTAGCTGAGGATGAGAATCAGTGTCCACTGCCTTGAGTTTAAGTTCCTTCTTTCTTCTTTCCCAGAACAGTTTTTTCTGTTTGTTGAAATCTTCATTTATTTGATGTTGTATATCAGCTAGAGAAGGTAAGGTTTCAAAAACATTTGGGTATTGATTTTCAGAATTGATTTTTGGAAAAATGTTTTCAGGAATGATGGAGTTCTCCATTCCAGTCTCAATGGTTGAATGTTGTTTCCTAGCAGCAGCTTTGATGTGGATGTCTTTCTTTTTCATCATTTTTTCTTTATTCCTGCAGGTATCAAAGATCTTTTTATGTTTCTTTTGACAGGCAATGGCTTGAATGTTTATAGTTGGGATTTTTCCATTGATTATTTGATGTAATCCGGCTTTAAAGATGATGTAATCCTTTAGCCCATCCAGTTCTTCAGTACTGTTTTTGAGAATGATCTATCTCTGAGCTAGCCTCATTTTGATGGAAAACTCCTCAACAGCATCCTTGTCAGAGTAGTGTCTTATTTTGAGCTTGTGTTGAGGACAACTGGTATTAGAGTTGTTTAGGGATCTCACTTGTTTCGATATGCACAAAGTGCCATCATCACTACAACAATGGGTAAACTAAGAACATGTTTGTTTTTTTGTTGATTTGGGTCTGGATCTGACTCGGCCCCTGACTCGGCCCGAGTCATATATCAGATCGTTTGTTTTCTTTTCCGAGTCAGATCTGACTCACGATCTGAGTCAGACCTAACCCCTGACTCGGACCTATTTGAGTCAAGTAATAAAATATCCCTGACTCATGGGAACAAACCACTGACTCATGTTTTTGAGTCAGATCTAACTCAAAAAACAAACATATTGGGTCAGATCCAAATGAGTCAAGTGATTTCAATCAGATCCAGGCGAGTCAGATCCAGACGAGTCAAGTGAGTCAGGAGAAAACAAACATGGTCTAAAAGTTGAATACCAACATTGCTGACTTAGCATCTGTCTCGGTAGAGAAACCAGGATTTTTAAACTTGGGGATAAACGTGGACACTGAAAAAATATCATCATCGCACAATTGGAGACTGTAGGCTGCCCCAAATCTTTTCGCTTTTTTTTCCCTATGTTATAAAAACTGCCAGGATATACCACAAAAGTTGTAAAATATTTTGTTAAGAATTTAGATTCATGAGATATTTTTTCATCTTCCGAAGGAACGGTCGGTTTATATTTTTATTTTCATACTATCTCACATTTTGAGAGATATTTTTCTTGATAAAACTTAAATGGTAGAGTGTCTGAAATTAGTGTTTTGGAGATATGCTCGTTCTACGAAGCTCTACATACCCACAAAAAATAAGCACATTTCAAAATACCGTACCTCGCCATCTACCAATCTTAATTTTGACGATTGAAAATTCATTGGTTTTGAGAGGTTGATTTTCAAAGTAGTAGATGGTGAAGTTATACATTTTGGAATGTGCTCATTTTTTATGGGTATGTAGAGCTTTATTGGTTTTGAATGGTTGATTTTCAAAGTAGTAGATGGTGGAGTTATACATTTTGGAATGTGTTCATTTTTTGTGGGTATGTAGAGTTTTGTAAGATGAACATATTCCCAAAATATTAGCTTCAAATACGCTACCGTTTGGTTTTTGTAATTAAAAAAAAAAGTGTTCAAAGTGTGAGATAAGGTGAAAATAGGAATGTGAAAGTGATCCTCCATCTTCCATAAAATTTGGATTTTGAATACATTTATATGTAATTTTATATTATATAAACCCGGTCCTAACATTTTACAAAACAAATCATGAAATTTATACTTTAGAAACTTATACTTATAATCTAAGATTATTGTAGCAATTTTAAAGAAACTAAGAATATAACTGTGTAACAACCTAAATTTTCTAGCCTATTCATGTAATGTTACAAATTCTAGGAGGACAATTGTAAAATAACGTAACTTTACTAAGCCTGTTATTGTAACTATACAAATTTAAGGGGGGAAATCATGAAATAACTTATATCTTATAAGGCTATTATGAAAATTTAATAAATTCTAAGAAGGATAACCGTCCTCCCAAGTCCCTTGACAGCCCCGTCACTGATGTGTGTGGCGCAAAGAGAATTTTATCCTGATTTTCCAAGTTACGAGAAAAATAAAACTAATAACAATAAAATGGGAAAGGTAAAAGAAAAATATCATTGGATTGAATTAAAGATATGATTTTAAAAAAAAAACATGTTATGGTGCTATTAAATCATCCCATTTTATTTTCCCCTTTTGTCTACCTACAGCAAATTAAACCAGGTTAGTTTGAGACTTGGCTCAATTATTTGAAGCCTACCAATTTCTTCACACACCTAAAAGAGAGGGACAAGAGTTTAAAGAGGATGAAAGTACTAACTTACATTCACCAGCCAGAATTACATTTCTCTCAATCATATCCTTAATATAAAAAGATTTATATTTATTATAATTACTTTTGTTTTATTTTTATTTTTTGAATTTTTTTTTTAGTTTCTTTTTGAGCAAATTAGTGTTTGGATCCTGAATTTTGGTAACATTTTGAGTTTGGGTCATTTGACAGTTAGCCGACCAGTCAACAATTATAAATTTTGATCATTAAACTGTAGAATCACCAGTTGGTCTATATAACCCTAATTAGGCTAACGACGGCCAACTGTTTAGAAACGAAAACTTGGATTCTTCATCGAAAATGAAAGGCACGACAATGCATCAATCAAGACCTTTTGTTCTATCGAGTACAAAATTTATAAAGCTGCGTACATCGTATTCATAATAGCTTAGATCAATAACAAAGATGTGCACTATTATCAGTAAACCTGGTTATAAACTCAATCACATCCCACTTAACTTAGTTCCTCTCCAACTGTTTCGTTTTCTAATTGTTTCATTCAATCAATCCAAAATTGCATACATAAAAACTGCTGAATGCATTGGTTTGAACAAGATGTAATATAACAATTCATATTGATATAATATTAAGAAAATGAATCAAACTTATCAAAATATAAATGAGAAGAACAAGATGCAGAAATAAATGAAAAGGGAAAAAAAGTTCTAGTTTTAGAACCACGAAAGCTTCGTTTGGTATATAAATTTTCTAGTTTGACTTCTCTGTCAATATCTTCTTATCTTTCTAATCATCACTATTCATTAAATACACAGATATTGAATGGGATACGAAACAAGAAATAAAAAGAAAAGAATGACAATCTCTTCTTATCTTTCTAATCATCAATATTGATTAAATACAAAGATATGGAATGGGGATATGAAACAAGAAATAAAAAGTAAATATAACCCTAATAATTAATAACAGAAGAAGAGTGAATTTGGTAATAGGTGTTCTTAGATCATAGCTCGGTCAACCTCGCATGCGTTGCTATCTCAAGCATGTTTGTCAATGTTAGTGATCAAAACTATAAGTCTTGATTTCTAGCCTACATAGCTAAGTCTCGGACTAGGATAGAAAAGTGTAGTTGAGCTCAAGGACTTCATGGCGATTCATCATACAACGACGAAGATCTATACAAGGAACCGTGTAACTTCATCAATAAAAAGGTATGTGGAGACTTGAACTTATCTATCACTCAAAAGTCTATCTCTTCTATCTCCTACTTCTTATAAGAAAAAATTTAATTATGCTATATAAACTAGTACACATTTGATATTTCGAGCTGAGCATTCATTGCTTATCTTTTATCTCAAAATCGTGTGTTGGTAAAGCGTTTCGCTTTGATCAAGTTTATCCTCACCTAGTGACGAAATTCATGAAAAGTTTCAATCACTCTGAGAATTGATCTGACGTGAATCGGTCAGTGAATAATGGCTACATAGCGTCCTCTGAGAATGTCCCAATGATTGAAATGAGAGTTTAGATTACATAACCATGTATTCCTTGAATAGAAGTTTTCGAACTTTGTTGATCAAGAGAAATCGGGAGGATTGTGGAATTGGCTTGCCAAGTCCGCGAACCCAGTCCGCGAACTGTCGGAAGTTCTCGACCGAGAATTTCTGTTGGATTTTCCAAAACTCGTTTGTGTGCTAAGTCCGTGAACCCAGTCCAGGAACTGACGGAAGTTCTCTTTCCGAGAATTTCTGCTGAGTTTGGAAAACTCAACCGATTAACTTAAGTCCGCGAACTTGTTTGTGAACTTAAGAGGTTATGATCTAAAGATGTGCTCTGAACATGAAACATTAAATTACTAAGGAACGCTTTATGCAAACGTGGCTATAATGTTCATGAGCCGATTCAATCGAATTGAATCATCTTTGTTTCAACTGTGTCTTGTGTAGTTACATAAGATCTCATAGCAATTGAACAACTCTTTAACTAGTTCATTTGAGTCAATTGAACTAGTTATGGTGAAGCAGAACAACGTTAATATGAAATGCTCATATGGTTAACCTTTTGGGTTACTATGTTGAACCAACATACACGTACACGTTTGGGCATGGTTTTCACAAACCCAGTAAACGTCTACCCAAGTGTGTGTGACAAGCTAAGTTTTCGATCTAACGGTTGAGAAATATTAGCTTGAATCTAAATCAGGTTTTCATCTAACAGTGACTAAGGATTGCTTTGTACCTAAGGCAAAACCCTGATTTGAAGGCTATATAAAGGAGACATCTAGCATTGCGCAAAACTAATCCCCACACGTATGTGTGCTACTAGTGAGCCCGCTAGAGTCGATCTCCATTAACCTTTGATTTTCTTCTCTAAATTCAGGTTAACGAATTAAAGACTTCATTGGGATTGTGAAGCCAGAACGATACTACTTTATCGTGGTTGTGTGATCTGATCTTGCATCTTCTATCGTACGAGTACAATCGATTGATTGGCTTGATATCGTGAGAGTTCTCCGATAGGCAAGATAAATAAGTCACAAACATCTTCGTCTCACTGTTTGTGATTCCTCGACAAACCGCCTGTGTAGTCAGGAAGGATTGTAGAGAGGTGATTGATTAATATAGGATGTTCTTCGGGAATATAAGACCGGATTATCAATTGGTTCATGTTCACCTTGATTTCATATCTTAAGACGGAACAAAACCAAGGGTTTATCTGTGAGAGACAGATTTATCCTTTGATAGACTTTTCTGTGTGAGACAGATCTGTTTATTATCAAGTCTGTGATTTTGGGTTGCAGAAACTCTTGGTTGTGGGTGAGATCATCTAAGGGAATCAAGTGCGCAGTATCCTGCTGGGATCATAGGCGTAGGAATACAACTGTACCTTGGATCGGTGGGAGACTGATTGGGGTTCAACTATAGTCCAGTCCGAAGTTAGTTTGCAGTAGGCTAGTGTCTGTAGCGGCTTAATACAGTGTGTATTCAATCTGGACTAGGTCCCGGGGTTTTCTGCATTTGCGGTTTCCTCGTTAACAAAATTTCTAGTGTCTGTATTATTTCTTTTCGGCATTATATTTTATATAATTGAAATAATACAGGTTGTGCGTTCGTGATCATCAATTGGAAATCCAACCTTTGGTTGTTGATTGATATTGATCGATCCTTGGACATTAGTCTTTAGTACCGTCCAAGTATTCCTTGTATTTGATAAAGACTCGCTATTGTTTTTATCTTGAGTAAAAATCAAATCAAGAGAGAGATATTAACTCCTTGAGATACTTTTATCTAGATTGAGATGACTGTCTAGTTGATTCTCTAGCAAAGTATTTCGGATTTAGTCCATACAGATTGTTAAGCGAAATATTGGGTGGTGTTGTTAGACCCCCGCTTTTTCAATTGGTATCAGAGCAAGAAAACACGTTCAAGACCTAACAAGTCTGTGTTTGTAGCGATCTGACTCTATGGACAAGAGTACTATCTCTGATTAATGCGTAACCAGTAATAAAGATTCTCTCTCGTCTAAATCTATTAAAGATAATAGTTCGATCTCGAATATAGAAAAACCTTGTGGTTCGACGAGACAGACAAACTATGGCATGAGTGGTCATGATTACCCTTCGAAAGAGACCTTCTCCTCTAATGAATGGGATACAACTGAAGAGAGTAAACTGATTCTAAATCTTGTTAGAATTCAAGCTGTTAGAATAAAACACCATGTCAATGTTCTTCTTGGTATTATTAAAGATTGCGAAATCCATGGCAACGCTGAAGATCAGTCTTCATGCTTGACTCTTGAGGCCAGCCTCAAAAAGGATGCCTTGGAGATTGAACGCCCCTTGAATAAACTCTCCATTCAAGGACATTCAAAGCAGTCTAATGTATCAAGAACTTATGATGCTTTATACTCAAAAGTCCCTAATGCTTCCTCCAATCATGAATTTGGGACATTCCGTAAAAGAGACAACTCCTATGACGATGACATTAAGACTACGTCCTCCAAACATTCTTATGATCAAAAGGTTTGTCTTGTTTGTGAGACCAAGTGTTCTGTTAGACAAAAGAGAAACTCCAAGTTGAATAGAGATTCCTTAGTTCAACTTCAACACACCCTAGATTTGATTCTCAAAGGTGTGACTGACATTCGTATGATTGAACCAATTGGTTTTCGTACCTATCCTGTGTATGCAACCAGGAAAGTCAGTACAGTGAGTTCCTCCAATGTTCAAGGGCAGAATAAACGTCTTAATAAAAATCGTCCAAAGGAAGTTCAATGCCTTGTCTCTAAAAGCAAAATTGTTCCTGTTGAGAAAGCCATTCCAGAAGATAGGAAGATTGATAAGATAAGAAAAGATATTAAAGAGATAATTGTAAGGTACAAAGAGATTGTCAACAGATTATCTTCTTCCTCATGTCAAGACACTTCTGGTAAGAACTCCAACTATGTCTCTTATTTTGATGACAGTAAATTTTTTGATAATTTCTCATGTCAAACAGGATCCCGCTCTAAGACTAAGAGGAAAGACAAACTTAACCAAAGACATAAACCTCGTAATGAGCCTGTGGCTCGTACTTGTGCTAATTAATCACAAGGTTCGAGAGCTTACTCATATAAAATCCTGCTGAGTAAGTTGTGTTAAAAACAGGTATACTTGTTACTTGCATCTGTTAAGTTAAGTTGTTTTCTTATCGTCCATAGCTAAACTTGTGTTGACAGATCCGCTAAGATCAAGTATTGGTTAAGTCAAAATAAGATGTTTCATACTGTCTTAAAACTCGTTTTTAGGTCCTGTTTTCAAATTGTTTGAAGGACTTTATCTCTTGGGTATTCGTTGTACTCGAACGGATTTCGTTCTGGCCCGAGTCAACAGTTTTTTTGAAACCCTAAATTGCTGTCCCCAAGGATAAATATTCAACCTCTTAGGGTTACAAGTCACGTACGTGTACTCCGGGTAGTTTTGGATTTTGGAGAATGTCGTCCTCCTCATCCTGCTATGGTGGCTTTGGAAAAGGATTTCTTGACAAAGGTGATGAGGTTGATTCCAAGAAGAAGAGAACTCTTGTATATGAAGATCATCCCAATGCCTCGTACTTCTTTGCATATTCTCATGAAGATGCTGAAAAGGATGATATGATCTCTGTTGAAGTTGTTCATGACTTTCTTAAGTACTTTGGGGAAGAAAAACTACAGCTTGTTGACACTCTTAAAGGTCTTGATAAGGTGAAAACTGAGTTGGAAAAGGTTGTGTCTGACCTTGGTCTCATAAAATCTCAAATCAAGGATCTTCGAAATGAGAATCATCTCTCCGTTGATGCAGAGAAGGATGTATATCACAAGCTCATTAATTTCATGTCTCGTGAGGCTCCTGAACCTCCCGTGTTCCTGTTCGCTGTTGAGGATACACCGGAATCCGTTTAAGCTTGTCACCTATTTTTGTTGCCTAGTATGTCTTCTTTTTGGATTAGTTGGAAGAATAACTAGTGCTTTGAATAGCGATGATTATGACTACACATAGCTATTTTTGTTTTCATCTTCTTATGTTATTTTTTAGGTTTATTGGTTTTAAATTCTAAAAATATTGGGAGGATGATGTTTATTGCAGTATTTTAATGGTTTGTGATATTGCAATATTTTTATGGGATATGTATTGTTTGCGTCCGTGAACTTGAAGGTCCCATATTGCAGTCAAAAGTAAAGTCGTTCATGAATCGGTATCGTATTGATGAAAGGACGAATGGACATTTGACATATACAAAAGTTATGCCTATGCAGTCATGTATTTGATGGAAAATAGGATAGAATCTTTTGTTCAACGAGGATAAAGTCTATTATGTTGTTATGATGGAAAATAGAATAGATCCTTATATGTTATCCACGGTATTGATCTTCATTGATCAATTTTATTATGTTTTACCGTGAAGGCTCCATTGAGTGTCTTATGTTGAGCACGATACAACTAAGTCGATTATTCTTATTGGCTTGTTGGTTGTTCTATAAGATGCTATATGTCGAGCATTAAGAACTAAATTAATCAACCAGTTTGGTTATTGAGTTTGTACTCCATAAGTTTTCTTTCTTATGTCGAGTACATGTACGGTTAAGGTTGTCATATTCTATGATGAACTTAGTTGGGGTTCCATAAGTTCTCTTATGTTGAGCCCAAAATAATAAATTGATTACTTCGGTGATTAGTTTGGTTGTTTGTATTCCAATTAGATTAATTATTGAGTTTTCATATATTCCACAAGTTCTTGTGTTGAGTATATGAAAGGCTACACTATCATGTTCTTTGGTTAATGTAGTCATATATTCCGTAAGGTTTTCCTTATGTTGAGTATTTGAGCGGTTAAGTTAGTCATCTCCGTATGATTACCTTAGTCGTAGCTCCGTGAGTTTACTTATGTTGAGCACCTTAAATTAAATTGATCATTTTTGTGGTTTGATTTAGTTGCGTATTCCAATTGAATTAATCATGGGTTTACTTGTGGTTAATTTGGTTGATTTTTGGATATAGAAAATCATTCTAATGGTTTTTGGTGTCCAAATTAAAAAATCCTTATTTTTTTTCGAAATTAAGGTCGCTCTTGTTGTTCTCTCGGGAATGACATCAAATGGGGGAGAGTTCTTTTGAACTTGTGCTTAATTGTAATATCTTGCGGGGAGTGGGGCTATGGAATTTTATAGGGGTTATCTTGTATGTTAAAACTCCTTGATGAATGTTGTAAGCTTCGGCTATTAGATTGCATCTAAATTAATTTGGTATGTATTTTCCTTTTAGTATATGAAATGTCTCTTATGGAAATTTCCTTATGATCCCATCCTTTTACCTTTTCCAATTTTATTGACAAAAAGGGGGAGAAATATTGTAGTTCACACTACAAATACATATGGTTTTCGGATCATTGTGTAAGGGGGAGTGGTTTCCATGATCGAGATGGAGTATTGACTAAGGGGGAGTGATACATATCACCGCAATATTATTGTTAAAGTCGTGATACAATTGGACTTTGATGTTACATAATAATACTATGACACTGTATAATAATGATCGAGAATCTCGATTTCTCTCATTGTTATAGCTACGGATCTTCAACAACGATGGTGCTCAAATTACAACCTTTGGGATCATTGGAGTACTTGGAAGGACGAAGATTTCAGGGAACGTTGAAGATTAGACTATGGAATAGGAGCCACTAAAGTTTATCTTTTTTGTATTCCATATGTATTAATAGTTTTTTCACTAAAATTGACAAAGGGGGAGATTGTTAGAGCATAGCTCGGTCAACCTCGCATGCGTTTCTATCTCAAGCATGTTTGTCAATGTTAGTGATCAAAACTATAAGTCTTGATTTCTAGCCTACATGGAAAAGTCTCGAACTAGGATAGAAAAGTGTAGTTGAGCTCAAGGACTTCATGGCGATTCATCATATAACGACGAAGATCTATACAAGGAACCGTGGAACTTCATCAACAAAAAGGTATGTGGAGACTTGAACTTACCTATCACTCAAAAGTCGTATGCTATATATACTAGATCATACACATTTGATATTTCGAGCTGAGCATTCATTGCTTATCTTTTATCTCGAAATCGTGTGTTGGTAAAGCGTTTCTCTTTGATCAAGTTTATCTTCACCTAGTGACGAAAGTCATGAAAAGTTTCAATCACTTTGATAATTGCTCTGACGTGAATCGGTCTGTGAATAACGGCTACATAGCGTCCTCTGAGAATGTCTCAATGATTGAAATGAGAGTTTAGATTACATAACCATATATTCCTTGAACCGAAGTTTTCGAACTTTGTTGATCAAGAGAAATCGGGAGGATTGTAGAATTGGCTTGCCAAGTCCGCGAACCCAGTCCGCTGACTCAGTCCGCGAACTGTCAGAAGTTCTCGACCGATAATTTCTGCTGGATTTTCCAAAACTCGTTTGTGTGCTAAGTCCGCGAACCCAGTCCGCAAACTGGTGAAAATTCTCTTTCCGAGAATTTCTGCTGAGTTTGGAAAACTCAACCGATTAACTTAAGTCCGCGAACTTGTTTGTGAACTTAAGAGGTTATGATCTAAAGATGTGCTCTGAACATGAAACATTAAATTACTAAGGAATGCTTTATGCAAACCGTCGCTATAATGTTCATGAGCCGATTCAATCGAACCGAATCATATTTGTTTCAATTGTGTCTTGTGTAGTTACATAAGATCTCATAGCAATTGAACAACTCTTTAACTAGTTCATTTGAGTCAATTGAACTAGTTATGGTGAAGAAGAACAAGGTTAATATGAAACGCTCATATGGTTAACCTTTTGGGTTACTATGTTGAACCAACATACACGTACACGTTTGGGCATGGTTTTCACAAACCCAGTAAACATCTACCCAAGTGTGTGTGACAAGCTAAGTTTTCGATCTAACGGTTGAGAAATATTAGCTTGAATCTAAATCAGGTTTTCATTTAACGGTGAATAAGGATTGCTTTGTACCTAATGCAAAACCATGATTTGAAGGCTATATAAAGGAGACATCTAGCATTGTGCAAAACTAATCCCCACACGTCTGTGTGCTACTAGTGCGCCCGCTAGAGTCGATATCCATTAACCTTTTATTTTCTTCTCTAAAATCAGGTTAACGACTTAAAGACTTCATTGGGATTGTGAAGCCAGACCGATACTAATTTATCGTAGTTGTGTGATCTGATCTTGCATCTTCTATCATAAGAGTACAATCGATTGATTGGCTTGATATCGTGAGAGTTCTCCGATAGGCAAGATAAAGAAGTCACAAACATCTTCGTCTCACTATTTGTGATTCCTCGAGAAACCGTCTGTGTAGTCAAGAAGGATTGTAGAGAGTTGATTGATTAATCTAGGCTGTTCTTTGGAATATAAGACCAGATTATCAATTGGTTCATGTTCACCTTGATTTCATATTTTAAGACGGAACAAATCCTAGGGTTTATCTCTGGGAGACAGATTTATCCTTTGATAGACTTTTATGTGTGATACAGATCTGTTTATTATCAAGTCTGTGATTTTGGGTTGCAGCAACTCTTGCTTGTAGGTGAGATCAGCTAAGGGAATCAAGTGCGCAGTATCCTGATGGGATCAGAGGCGTAGGAGTACAACTGTACCTTGGATCGGTAGGAGACTGATTGGGGTTCAATTATAGTCCAGTCCGAAGTTAGTTTGCAGTAGGCTAGTGTCTGTAGCGGCTTAATACAGTGTGTATTCAATCCCGGGGTTTTTCTGCATTTGCGGTTTCCTCGTTAACAAAATTTCTGGTGTCTGTGTTATTTCTTTTTGGCATTATATTTTATGTAATTGAAATAATACATGTTATGCGTTCGTGATCATCAATTGGAAATCCAACCTTTGGTTGTTGATTGATATTGATCGATCCTTGGACATTGGTCTTTAGTACCGTCCAAGTATTCCTTGTATTTGATAAAAACTCGCTATTGTTTTTATCTTGAGTAAAAATCAAATCAAGAGAGAGATATTAACTCCTTGAGATACTTTTATCTGGATTGAGTATGACTGTCTAGTTGATTCTCTATCAAAGTATTTCAGAGTTTTTCCATACAGATTGCTAAGCGAAATATTGGGTGGTGTTGTTAGACCCCCGCTTTTTCAGGTGTTTTCATGGGATCATTTATGATTAACAAGTTTCACAACCTCAATTCCATCATCAAAAAAGAAATCTCAGAAATAAATTAAGTTGAGACGTTAACCAAGTTGAGTATAGATGGATGGTAATTCTGTAAATAAGGAGTAAACAAATTCAACGGTTGACTGGTCAACTAACTGTCAAATGACAAAAAACCATCAACGGACATACTTGGGACCCAAACCCAAAATAATACCAAAATTCACGACCCAATTACTAATTAGCTCTTTTTTTTAAAAAAAATAAAAATAAAAATTTAGACATATGAGACACTTTTATCCTATTCCCAAAATAAAATTGATACTTTTATATGTATATTATCTAAATTTGTTCTTAGCATTTTACAAAACAAACCATGAAATTCATACTTTAAGAACTAATATAACCTAAGGTTATTGTAGCAATTTGTAAAGAAACTAGGAGGATAACTGTGTAACAACCTAAATTTTCTAGCCTATTAATGTAATATTACAAATTCTTGGAGGAAAATTGTAAAATAACATGACTTTAAGCCTGTAATACAAAGCGAAAGTGTTATTAACATGAAGATAAAATTGCAGCTGCATAAAACTTGATAAGTAACCGATAAATTGATAGAAAATAGTTACGAAGATATCCTAAAATATCCGGGTCTATATAGACCTCGTTAATTCACGATGAATAAAGGGTTTATCTAGACCTCGTTAATTCACTACGAATAACGAGTATAGATATGAGATTAGTATTCAGACCTCGGGAAAAACTGAACTATGAATAAAATTCAAAATCAATAAACTCAACAAGTTTAATGAAAATAAAATAAAAATAAATTTAATTAATCAATGTTGTCAAGGAGAACATACCCAACAATTTTTCTATGACACAGCGTGACATGACCTTATGGCTAAGCAACAGACCTGAACACGCGATGGACTTCCTCAAGGCTATTCCAATACCCGGTCTCAATCAGGCCATTGGGCCCAGACAATTCGACCCGTGCTCATGTATCGTCTTGGTATACCATTTTTCAGTGAAGACAGTGTTTTCCCATGTTGCAAAAGAACTTTGGACGTTTTCGGAGACCATGATATACATTGTTCCGATGAAGTTGGGCAGAAATTCAGGCATGACATGATAAAAGATGTCATTGCAGATATGTGCTATAAAGCAGGGGTTGTTGCTAGAAAGGAAGTTTCTGTAGGCTTTTTGTCTAACACTGCCACCGCGCGTCGTCCTGCTGATATTCTTGTATACAACTGGGTAGATGGAAAAGATGTGTGTATGGATGTCACGGGGGTTTCACCCTTCACAACTGCTTGCACTAACATCTTTACAGCGGGACGGACTATCTCCGCTGCTGTCGCTCGTAAACGTAACAAATACCCGAAGATTTGTTCTGCGCATGGGTATGGGTTTGCTGTCTTGGAATTTTTAACATTAGGTGAACTTAGTGAAGAACTTATTGCCTTCTTGAAGAGATTACGTAATTGCATTCTTATCTAGGATGCTAATTATAAATTTAGTAATTCTCTTTTTCATAGTGTTGGTATTGTTATTCAGAAAGGTGTAGGATCCCATCTAGTTTCACGGCTACCTGTCACCGACAAATCTGATGAAGTGTAATGATCTTTTATTCTTTTTAATAAAATCCCCTGGTATCGTCCCATTTATTAATCAATTAAGTTTATAGATAACTAGAGTGTCCTTTGCACTGTCTGATATGCACCAGGATCCTTTGCACTGCAAGTTAGACAGGTTTCGATTGAGTGTTGATATGGATATGTTATTTCCTGATTGTATCCAAATTGCTTTAACTAAAGTGATATCAGATCATAAGCTTCTTGTGTTATTGACTAAACCCAATATCAAATGCAAACCTTATTTTAAGTTTGAGAATAGCTGGCTTTTGCATAAAGATTTTGTCAAGAAGGTGGAGTAACGGTGGAGTGTTATAGTGTATCAAGGTAAAACAAGTTTTGTATTCTTTAAAAAGATACAAAATTTGAAATACTTTCTAAAAGAATAGAGTTGTAAGGAGTTTGGTTTAATAAAGAAGGAAAAGACAGAACTTACTGAGAGGATTGACTTTCTTGACCAAATGGAAGAAACACATAAGTTGTCTGAACAACAATTTGAGGATATAATGTCATGTTTGATGAAGTTGAAAAATTTTAAGGAAATGGAGGCTAGAAAATGTCTTGCAAGAGCGAAACAAAATGATTTCAGATGGGGTGACTCGAATTCTTCTTATTTTCATAGGATTGCTAATGGCAGGAAAAAGAGAAACACGATTGTTAAATTAGACATTGATATGATTGAATGTTTTGATCAAGATAGAATTAAAATGGAGATGAGGAACTATTATGCGGATTTGTTTACTGAGAATAGCGATGTGATTTTTTTCATTGGATAACTTACATTTTCCAAGGCTAGAAGACGATGAGAAGTTGGAGATGAAGAAAGAGTTTTGTTAGAGAATTGCTCGGTCGAACTCGCAAGTGTTGTTATCTCAAGCTTATTTGTCATGTTTAGTTGATCAAAACTATAAGTCTTGATTTCTAGTCTACTTATAGCTATGTCTCGGATTAGGATAGAATGCGTGGTTGAGCTTTATACTTCACGGCGTTCATCGATTGAAGATGAAGATCTACTGAGGAAAGCTTGGAGGAACTTCATCAACAAAAGGTATGTGGAGATTAAAACTTATATATTACTCAGAAGTCTATTCTATTCTATCTCCTAGTGAGACTAAGTCGTATAGCTATATAGACTTTTATATTATACACATTTGATATTTCGAGCTGAGTTTAACTCGGTTATCTATTTCTCGAAATATTTGTTGGAGGATTTTTTATTTAGCTACGTTCATCATATTCTTGACAAGTTTAGTTGGAAAAAATTTATTTGTTGGAAAATAAATAATAAGTCAAAAGATGATCATGTGAAAATTTCCTTGAAACATCTTACATGATTTGTGTGAGACAATCATTTGATGTCGACTCGGAAAGTTTCGTATTGATTATTCGATCACTTGAAAATAACTTATAAGTTAATAGTTTGAGTGAAACAGTTATTTTCGTCTTCTAAGGATACAACACAGTATGCATACCAGTATGCAAACTGTTGTAGTATGATTCAGGTCCGGAAACCTTGTTTGCGTACCTAGTATGCAAACAATTTTAAAATTAAAGTCCGGGAACCAAGTTTGCATACCAGTATGCGAACGGTTCTACCTGAGTTAAGGTTCGAGACAACAGTATGCATACTCGTTTGCAAACTGCTGGACAAGACCAAAGTCCGGAAGCTATAGTTTGCGTACCCATTTGCAAACTTAGTGGTTAAAGTTCTAAAATCGGTTAAGTATGTTTTCATACTCATGAACAAATACATTTATGAATTAAGGAATGCAATCTTTCCAAACCATGGCTTAATGTTTATGAATTGATTCTCATGAATCAATATGTTTTGATTCAATTGGTTCATATATATTTATGTGAAATAATGAACAATTGAACAACTCTATTTGAGACACAATTAGCACTACACCGTTTTTCCGGATTAGCAACAGCTCTTACGCAGTTGCGAATTCGCAACTGCTTTTGCAACATCTCAAAAATTCGCAGCAGATTTTTGCAGTTGCGAAATTTGCAACCGCAGGCAGCAGTTCCGAATTTTTGAGCCGTGTTGCAATTCGCAGTGGCTGACCATACAACATGTCTTGCCCAACCGTGTGCAAGGTAACACCTTAATTGCAGGTGTGCGAACCAACCGTGTGCAAGGTAACACCTTAAAACCCTAGATTTTATCAATTTATCCCATTCTCTCTATTCCAGAAACAACTCTCTCCTCCACCTCCCCCCTACTCGTACTCCTGAGATTTTTAAATTTATTCTTCTCAAAACTTAATCACTCTATATGTGTGAATCATAACTTTATCCCATTCTCTCTATTCCAGAAACAACTCCCTCCTCCCCCTTCCCCCTACTCGTACTCCTGAGATTTTTAACTTTCTTCTTCTCAAAACTTAATCACTGTAGATGTGTGAATCATAACTTTATCAGGTTTTGCTTCCTCTTCATCTTTAACGAGATCCATGAACATCATAAATTCTTGAAGATATGTTTTGAACCGCTGAAGAAGATTCGATGAAAATCATCAACAACATAAAACGAAGATTCATTGACAAAAAATGGATCGAAAGATAGGTATAATCTCTTCTTATAGTTTTAGTTAAATAAATTAACTTATCCATCTTGAATTGAAATTTCTGAAAAATAAAATTTTCTATGTAGGTAACATAATACCTTCGATTTCATCTCGTCTCTCTTTTCTGATTCATGGTCAGAGTTCAGATTTACATTAATCTCATCTTGATCTTGCTTATGAAATAAAAATTTTGAAAAAAAATTATCAAAATTTTTTTAGGGTTCATGATTGATTTTTTTGTTTTGTTTTAGAGTTTGCATCTACTCAAACTTGATTTTTGGCTTGTTAAATTTTGTGTGTTTTTTGTCCTTAACTGAATAGAGTTGGCTCGTTATATCACTAAAATAACTCTTTCATTAAGCAAATATTTCAGCTCAATTCTGTAGAACTTAGTTGATGTTTAACCATAGAAGTTAGAACTACATAAAGACAAGCAATAATAAAATAAATACTGGTTGATTGATTTTGGTTTTTGCAACAGTTGGAAGATGAAGAGTCAAGTGAGCCAAGAACAGGTAAAGACTTACATGAGAGGGAAATTCCAGGAGAAGAAACATTTTGCAGAAATATATTCAATTGTGTTTTTATGCCAAGGTTAGTTAACGAACCCACCTTATTGCAGAAAGATATTCAGCTGCGAGGTGTTTTGAAGACCTATGATGACCGGTTCTGTTTTTGAACTTCAGGTACCACTTGACACGATTATTATAGAAAGCGATATGACAACAAAAGCAATCTTGGAACTCATTCTAGTCCTTAACATCACAACACTTGTTATGGGAACCAAACGATCTGCATCGTCAAGGTATTCAAAATCATACCTCTTAACTTGAAGTTATCAACTACATTTATCTACAAGACTACAAATATGATTATTGTATTAAATCTCATAATTAACAAGTACCATCATTTTTAATGAGTTTTAGGTGTTAGATTTTGTTGCAGGAGGCTGAGGAAGAGGATGATGGGGACAAGCAACTTTGTGCACAAGAATACACCGGATTATTATGAGGTTATTATTGTTTCAGATGAGAAACAAGTTGTAGAAAAACAAGAAGTAGATCCTTATCCATTATACAAGACATATCCAGAGGTATATTTATGCCCAATACCACGACTTCTATGGAAAAGAGCTAAGAAGAGAAGTGTTCCAAGTACCCAAGTCCAAGAGAAGTGGAAGAAGTGCGACGAAAAGGAGCAAAACGCTCAAAATCAAAATGAAATATAGTAGATAATAACGGTGCACTTAAACACTTAACCATAAAGGTTGTAATTATAGGTAGTGCCTTCCAAGATGAAGTAGCAATCGTCGAACTCAAACTTTTTTCCACGAAACACCTCGTATCGGGCATACGCCTTCGTCACTTCCAAGTACTCCAATGATTCCAAAGGTTGTAAGTTTAGCATCATCGTTTTTGAAAATCCATAGATATAACAATGAGAAAACAAGAATTCTCAATCATTGTTATACAGTGTCATTCATCATAGCAGATTGCCTCCAAAGCTTTTGCGGTACAGGATTCCTTCATGAAATACAAATCTTTTCGCTTTATGTTTCAACTTGGCTGCATCCTTCTAGTTGGAAGGCAGTACACCATCGCGAAAATAATTGATGTATGGTTCTCGCCAGTCCCCAGCTAGCATAGCCAACAATTAGATGATGATATGAGCGACAACGTGTTGGAGCAAGCACGAAGGGACAAGCATCTTAAGCCAATTCGTGTTGCAAGACAGTGGCCAAGAAATAATGGCATAGTCCGTATAGGCTATTTCGTCGGACACGATGAAGCTTCATTTGGGCAAGGCCTTTGCAAGATGCGGTCCTGGGAGTTGGTGAATGATTTTTGCTCCCCTAATCTAATTTGTACAAATGCAAATAAGACATATATAGGGAAGTGATATTATAGATAGATCTCAAAAAGTTGCGCAAAATAGACTATTAGAACGTGTTTTTCGGATACCGACGAAGAAGAAATCACCGAGATTGTGTAGAGGGTAAAAAAGTCATTTTACGATGATTTTTCAGGCCACTTTCCAGACACTTTTGTCACAGACTCGTAGAATCATCACCTTCATCTTTATTTGGAGTTCCAATCCTACAATGAATCAATTTCTAATGAACCCTAGGTTTTACAGATACAAATTGGGAAGATTAGATGGAAATACTGATAAAGTCTGCACAACATTGACGCACGTCAGATCCGAAATTAGGGGCTTTATTAGCTGTCATCCACTATGTAAACTCCTATATAAGGAGCCGAGCGACCTTGTATTGGGGAGAGATCTTTTTGAGAGCTTAGACAAGTTGACGGAACACGATGAAGCTTCATTTGGGAAAGGGCTCTGCAAGATCCGGCCTCGGGGAGTTGATGAATGATTTTTTCTCCCCTAATCTTATTTGTAGAAATGCGAATAAGACATATATAGGGAAGGGACGTTGTCAAATGATGGCATACATAAATGAATGAGAACAACATGAATTTCTTCAAGTGTGTGTTTTTCAGGTAAATTCAGTTGAGGTTAAATGTTATTCCGTATATGGATTTGTAAGCGCTTGTCATTATATGATACCACTAGCGGAGGGTTCGGTACTTCACTATAAAAGAGGCTATGTAAATAACTAACATGACCTTAGGAAGATATAGTTGATCGTACTTGAAAGTTGCATGTGTCGCACCAATCTTCAGATTTACTGTACTTTCTTATATACATATTAGGAAAACTATAGTTAAGAAATAAGGATCAATTGACAAAGTAAATTGTCCCCATCTAAGTCTTCATCTTAATTGTTATGATTTAATCTCTGGAACTCTATGTTGTCCGTGAATCTCTTCATCTGGTTTCTAACAAACTAGTTCAGTGATGGATTTTTTGCAGTGACCCATCAAGTGAACGCAGAGAATTATTGACCGTAAGTGCTTTGCTCCTGAACTACTAGCTGTCAAGGTAACAATATTTATTCATTCCAAGTAACACACAATTTGTCCTTATGTCAACTCTATGTCTATTTTTTTCGTTTTCGGTTCATCATTATGATTAGTTTCATCTCGAATATTCCAGATAAGTCCAGCATCGTGCTCAGGGGTGTGTTGTACTTGACATACACAGGGCTCACAGCAAAGGAAAGTGAGTGTTTAACTTTAAAAATCCTTTAGTATTGGTTCTTAAGATGTTACTCTTCATAGCACTATGTTGAAGACTTTCTTTTTGGAAGTATTCATGCCTTGTATATATAGTACTTCGGTAGGTTTGTACATATTTTATTGCAAAAATAGTTGGATCTGCATGGATCTGTAAACATAGGTTCACAATGTATACATGATGGATAACTTTTAGTTGTGCTCAATGCATAATTCAAGCAGAATAGATCTGTTTTTTCTCAAAAATTTCACCGATGTTGCTTGCTAACTGCTGAACGTAATATCCCACCTTTTCACTTAATCCAAAATTAGCTGTTTTTATGGATTGGACGCTAATATATAGTATGTGATGGTCCGGAGGCCCATGTTAGTTGTGGTAGGGGTCCAGTAGTATCTTAGTTTTTGTCTAAAAGTAAGTAAATGAAATAGGGTTTTGGATTTAGTCGTCCCAAATCTTATTATGTGGAAGGAAGTTAGAAATCACAACTAAGAATGTGTATCCATATATCTCACCATCAGACACGTGTATACAGAAAGATACGTGGAAAGCATGAAGGCCAAGATATCAAAATACGATGCACTACGGAACACCAAATAAACCCCAAGGAGTTACTTTATCTCATCCCAAAAGAAGCTAAGATCAACGGTGGAGAGAAAGTTAGCTGACACGGACGTGACAGGGCCAGAAGACACTTGTGTGACACGAGCAGGCATCTCAACTACCCTCATTAAACACTCTGAGCAGTATACGTGTCGATCAACCCGTGGGACGAGCGAGGATGTCTCTGCGTGATCAAGTGGCAAACGCATACCTCTGCGTGATGGACACAAGACACTAGAAGATAAGGCTCCAACGGCCTTCAGAGAGGGGTCCCACACTCTAACCCTATAAATACCCCCTCCCCACCAAGAGGAAAGGGGATCGGAAAAATCAGGAAGGGAAGGAGAGAGAGATTTCGAGTGTAAGTTAATCCTTTAGAAGAGAAAATACATGTAAGCCCAAAAGTCATTCGACTACTCTTGTAACCGTGAAGAACATAGTGAAACAACAAACCCCGTGGACGTAGGCCTTAGTGCTGAACCACGTAAACCTCGGTCTTGTTTATATTTCAGCACTTTATATTTGCCTAACCCCATGGATATTTACTTGTATGTATTGTTTTCTTTGTTTTTACGTATATCCCGTACGCAAACGCCCCGCATGGAGTTGTTAGATGAGGCTGTGATAAACCCGAAGGTTTTGAGCCAAGGAATCAACACTAAGATATCATCATCACAAATCACTATAGATTACGATGATTGGTTGTGAGCATTTGGATGCCTTCATGATTTGAGTGTTCACAATTTGGCGCTAGAAACAGGGACTTCGTCCCGGTAAAAGATTTATCTTGTCCTGTGATTTCATCTTAAACTGGCATATGATTGCTCTGATTTATTAGCTCGGACCGTATAGATCATGTGTTAACTTCATTATATTCAAAAACGCACCCATTATCTTCGATAAGATTTATTTTTTTGATCCATGGATTTACGTTTTTATTTAGATCTCGTGCGAACCTGTCTCTCAGGGGGGTTTTCGTAGTTTTTTTTTTAAAGGATCTACTTGCATTTTTTAAAGGATCTCTTTTAATAAAACTTTAACCCGTGTATTGTAACTCGTATGTATTAATCCTCTCCTGGAAGAAGATATTTCGCAAACTAACCCGATTCACGCAGATATTCCCGTTTTTCGCTGTTTGAAATTCCCTTGTGCAGAAAGAACGGATTGTGAGTAAGGAAGGCGAGTTTCTGCGAGATCTCATTGTCGACAAAAGGACCCGTGATGGAAAAGACGCAGGAAGCAGGAAAATCCAAAGCTTTGTCAAAGGAAACACCCAGGACAACCCCGGTCATCACCCGAAGCAAACAGAAAGGAGACAAAGCTAAAATGACCAGTCAAAGGCAAGATACTGCGGAAATCACTTCACCTATGAACGCTAATTCAGTTGCATCCGCGGCTCTCAGAGCAGCGGCGACAAAGTACGGTGCGGCTGCGGTAGTCCCGAAGGCTGCAGAGGCTAGCAAAACTTGTGCTATGAATCAATTTCATCAACCAAGAGAAAGGGTGGATGAATCCAGAACATACCAACCCGTGCACCTTCCAACTTTCGGAATGCCACCAACAAATGATCAAAATCAAACCATACCGGCGGCTCTAGCACCGCAGAGGGGCACTCACCCCGATTTGGAAATGCCAGCAACCGAAGCTGAACCTCAGCCACCTTTTAGTGCAGACCGTAGAGGAAGGCGGCACCATGGCCGTAGTGGCACGAGCTGGGACTCCCAATCAGGGGTCCAACCAATCACATCGACTGTTGGCTGAGCTTAAAGAATTGAAGAAGATCCAGCAGGTTTACGCAGATGTTGTAGCTCTGCTGGCCAGAGAAAATCAAGATTTAAAGGATCGGATTGCTCTAAGCACGAAGACCATCCAACAACTTGATGAAGCAAATTCCAAAGCACCAGAGCCAAACCGAGACCGAAGAGTCGTCATAGCGGCTAATGGAGACGCGACTAGGGGAAGTAGCGTATCCGACCCGGATTATGACGACGGAGAATCAGACCGTAACGAGCAGAAGAACTTAGGGAACCATCGTGCGATGGAAGAGCTACGAGATGAGATGATGGCTGAGATCAGGCAATTAAAAAGTAGACAAGGCGGGGGGAGGTTAGAAGAGGTCATGAGAGAAGCTAACTCTACGCCCTTAACTCATCGCTTGGCCAACACCCCTATTCCGCTGAAATGCCCTGTCCCAACGTTCGAATGCTATGATGGATCCAGCGACCCTGCTGCACATATTCGGTATTACAACCGTGTCTTAGCTAGATGGGGTCAGAACGACGCCGTACTCTGCAGATACTTCCCGTCAAGCCTGAAGGGATCGGCATTACCATGGTTTGATAATCTGCCACCAGACTCCATCCACTCATACGACCAACTCGCAGAGAAATTCTTAAGAACATACATGTACAACAAGACTGTAAACACCGGAATAGATAAGCTCTTTTCACTAGCGATTGGCTATAAGGAAACCACGAGGGAATACACTAACAGATGGCACAAGATCTGCCAAGACATAGGGAGCGTGGACCCAGTGGTAAGCATCAATTGCTACAAATGGGGATTAGACCGAATGAGTCCCCTATTTGTTGAGATTCATGGAAGCGTGCCTAAGACAGAGGGAGATCTTCGAATAATTATTGAAAAGCACGGACTTGAAGAAATTCAACGGGAAAAACCGAGGGCATATCCGCAGAGATCTCACCGTACCAATTCAGCAGAACAAACCAATGGGGCCAAAAGGAGTTGCTCAGTGGAGAGACCTCACGAAGATAGGAAGGAACGAAGGGATGAACGAAGAACAGGTGACCGAAAATTCGAAGATCAAGTTTACACGAAACTCAACGCTAGCTATGCTCGTATCCTACGAGAGATCAAATGGAGGGAAAACCTGGAGTGGCCATGGTCCAAGGGAAAGCAGCCCCCGAGATCCGAGAAGTCTAAAGATTACTGTGAATATCATTGTTTCAACGGACACCAGACCGAAAAATGCAAGAACCTTAAAATAATGATACAAAAATTAATTGATGTGGGAGAGCTCAAACATTACGTACGAAAGGATATTACCGAGGATAGATCCAAACGAACCAAACCAGTCCAACTTCCGGAAGGAAACCGCACAATCAACACCATCTCGTGTTCCGAAGCCACATGGCCCTCACTTACAACGCTGATAGGAAAGAGGTTACGGAAGCAATTCGAAGACCGCTGCGAATTGTATAAGGTCGATGGGATAGAGGTGGACGAGCACGAAGAGTGGATGGAATCTCCTACCATCTTCGATGCCGAAGATATCGAAGAAGATATGGAAGACCATAACGATCCCTTGGTCCTAACACTACCAGTAGCTGGATGTAACCTCAAAAAGATCCTCATAGACGGGGGAAGCTCCGTAAACGTCCTATTTTACGATGCATTCAAACGGATGAAGCTCCATGATGAACAGTTAATGACCTCTTATTACACCATCTACGGGTTCAATGGAGCACCCACGAAGCCCTTGGGAGACATCGTGTTGCAGGTTAACGCAGGGCCCATGAAATTAGAAACCCGATTCAGTGTGGTGGACACCCCATCCCCTACAACGCCGTTATTGGACGAAAATGGATACATAAACTCAAAGGAGTTGCGGAAACGTACCACCAATATCTCAGATTCCCAACACCTGAGGGAGTAATGGAAATCAAGGGAGATCGGGTCACTACGAGAGAGTGCCAGGCCACTCAGGATCATATCAACAACGAGCAAGAAGAGCAGCGAAAAATCCGAAGAGTAAAAAATAAAGAAACCGCGAAAGAGAAGACCATAGACATGTTCCTCAAGGAAACTACAGGGAAGGGCTTGACGAAAGATGATAATGTCCTAAGCACAGAGACAAGTACTTCAACAACCAGCGAAGGACAGAAACACGCTAAATAGCAATTAAAGAACGTCCCAGTCCTCGGAAATCCGAAGCCTATGTTCACACCAGTGGAGCCCGTAAAAGAAATCAACATAGGAACGGAAGAAAGCCCGAAGATGATCAAAATAGGGACCATAATGGACGAAGGAAGAGAAGATTCTTTAACCAAATTACTTAAGGAATACGCGGATGTGTTCGCCTGGAAGCTAGGAGATATGCCGGGGATTGACCCAAAAGTAATCCAACACGAGCTACGCATCAAACCGTGCATGCCCCCGTTCAGGAAGAAAATACGAAAAGTAGCTCCAGAGTATCATGAGGCAGTAGAAACAGAACTTCGGAAACTAATAGACGCAGGATTTATCAAGGAAGTCAAGTACCCTACCTGGATCTCCAACATGGTCATTGTTCCTAAGAAAAATGGAGGGGTTAGAATATGCATCGACTTTACTAATCTCAACAAGGCATGTCCAAAGGACAGCTATCCCCTGCCAAGCATAGATCAGCTGGTAGAAGCAGTAGAAGGATATGAAGAACTGTCATTCATGGATGGACATTCTGGCTACAACCAAGTATCCCTGGCAAAAGAAGATCATCCACACACAACGTTCTACACCCCACATGGCCTTTATTGCTACACTAGAATGCCCTTCGGACTTCGAAACGCAGGGGCAACATACCAAAGAATGGTCGATGCTATCTTCAAGCTATGGATTGGAGGAACCTTAGAAGTCTACGTTGACGACATGCTCGTCAAAAGTAAGCTGCGCAAAGATCACCACCAGGATCTGAGAAATATCTTCGAAGCAATGAGAAAACATCACATGAAAGTGAATCCGGAGAAATGTACTTTCGGTGTCACCTCGGGGAAATTCCTCGGGTATCTGGTAAAAAAAAGGGGCATCGAGGTAGACCCAGCAAAGATTCAGGCCATAGTAGAAATGCCGTCCCCGAAGAATTTAAAGGAAGTACAGAAACTCAATGGATCCATAGCAGCTTTGGGCAGATTTATTGCCCGATCCTCGGACAAATGCAAACATTTCTTCAATATTCTCAAAAAAGGGAGCAGGTTCGAATGGACCGTTGAATGCGAGGAAGCATTCCAAAAAATCAAAGAACACCTAGCCTCAATCCCGATCCTGCAGAAGCCAGATCCTGATGAGGTTTTGGCATTGTACATAGCAGCAACAGAAGACGCAGTCAGCGCAGTGTTGGTCAAAACCAATACGAAGATAGAACAACCTATCTATTACGTCAGCAAGACCCTCAATTCTGCGGAAATGAACTATACCAAGATCGAACAGCTCATCCTCGCATTGGTATGGGCTACTCAAAAGCTGAGAACCTACTTCCTAACTCACCTCGTCAGGGTCCCATGCAAAGCACCATTGGAAGAAGTCCTCAAAAGCACGGGAAAAGTGGCAAGAATAGCCAAATGGAACACCCATATGGACCAATTCAACATCATTCATGAAATTCAACATTCTCGGAAGTCCCAAGTTCTGGCAGATTTCTTAGCAGACCTCCCCCTTGACAACGACGAAGAGATTAAGGGAATACCAGAAGCCGAGGAAGAAAACAAGGATCCAATGAATATCCTCGAACCCGCGAGTCAAAGACAATGGGAAGTCTTCGTCGACGGATCCAAAAATAAGGAAGGAGCAGGAATAGGCATTGTCATCATCACCCCAACCGGAGAAAGGATTATACATGCACTTAGGTTAGAATTCAAAGAGCATACCAACAACATCGTTGAATACGAAGCTGTCGTACATGCCCTCCGTATAATAATAGAGATGGGGGTAACCGATGTAAGGCTGACAAGTGATTCGCAGCTTGTCATACGACAAATAGGGATCGAGTATAATGTGTACGATGACACCCTCTCAGCTTACATGGCCTTGGTCCAAACATTGGCATCGCAAATCCCGAACATCAAGTTCCGGCACTTATGCAGAATGGACCTCAGGCACGCGGATGCCCTAGCATATATATCATCCATGCTGAGGGATAAAAACGTCGAAGCTATTAAAATAACAAGGGTATACGAGCCTTCGATTGCATCTCAATTCTCCTTCACTACCAATCAAGATACAGTGGAAGAAAATATCGAATACCAGGTAGGAGAAGACATCCATAACGACTTTGACGAAGAAGATATCCTGTCAAGATAAAATCAAGATGAAGACTTCAGCAACGAAGATGACTGGAGAGTGATGATCCATGCCTTTCTCGAAAAGGGAAGCTTACCTGCGGATCAGAAACAAGCTAGGAAGATACTCTCCAAAGTAGGAAGATATGATCTTCAGGATGGGGTCCTGTACAAGAAATCCTTCCTCGGACCATTACTACGTTGCTTGTCCCAGAAAGAGGGGCATCGAATTCTAAACGATATCCATTATGGTGACGCGGGGAATCATAGCGGCATGATATCACTAGCTGACAAAGAAAAAACGCAAGGATATTACTGGCTGACAATGATACAGGATGCCGCGAGGATGTCCCGACGGTGTGAAGAATGTCAGTGCTTCTCCAAAAAGATCCACGCACCGGAAACAATGTTAAACTCCGTCGATAGCCCGTGGCCATTTGCAAAATGGGGCGTAGACATCGTCGGGCCTTTCATCGAAGGATCAGGGAAAAGTCGATTTTTGATATTAGCCACGGACTACTTCAGTAAATGGGTGGAGGCTAAGGCCTTGTCCAGGATCAGAGACGTGGATGTGTTTACTTTCATATTCCAGAACATCATTTGCAGATTCGGTATACCCGCTGAAATTGTGTCTGATAATGGTAAACAATTACAGGGGAAAAATATATACATGCTCTTCAATACTTTCAAGATAAGAAAGAACAAGTCCACCCCCATATACCCTCAAAGCAACGGGCAAGCGGAAGCTACCAACAAGACCCTCCCCCTTATACTCAAAAAACAATTAGACGAGCATAAAGGGAGATGGCTGCACAATGTGTTATGGGCATAGGACAACGCGAAGATCCACCACTGGGGAATCCCCGTTTCTTCTCACTTATGGAGCTGAAGCAGTCATCCCTACAGAGATACTCATGCCAACCACAAAGACCGAAGCGTGGGAGAAAAATCTCACAACAGACATGATGTTATAGAGATTGGACGACCTAGAAGAAATAAGGGAAGCAGCATTGCAGAAGATGGAAAATTACCAACGAAGACTTGCAAGGGAGTACAACAAAAAGGTAAAGCTCCGGAATTTTGTAGAGGGGCAGTATGTGTTGAGAACAATCCCACAGTATGAACGAGAGAAGAGATGGGGAAAGTTAGCACCTACGTGGGGAGGACCTTTTATAATACATGATATTGCGGGAAGCGGTTCCTACTACCTTCGTAATCTGAAAGGCGAAGTCCTCCGACATCCTTGGAATGCTAAGTGGCTCAAACCATACTTCCCATAGGGGAAACGCAGCCTTGCAACTGCGTGAAGGGTACCAGAAGAAGAAGGGAGTGTGACCACTCTACATGTTTCTATCTCTGGACGAGGAATTGCAGGCCTCAACCTATCAATCAAACAAGCTTTCTATGTATCTACTAAACCTATCGACAATATTGGGGAAAGTAGTTAATCTACAATCTCTCAGGGCTCCCCGTCAGTGTCCATAAGTGTAAGACCAGGGGGAAGGCACCCAGCAGAAAGAGATACCCAACCAATTTTAAGGCAACGGGTCGACGGAATGGGTGTATGTAAATTTTTTAACCCCATATCCTAGAACGTTGCCTCGGCTCCCACCGTCTGGGAATCCCCTGGCCAAGGGTTCGCCAGCGGGGTGACAGGTCTCAAGCCGATCACGAAGGTACCTCCCTTCGGGATCGCACCCAAACACTTAAAATCCTTTTTTATTTTTAGAGTCTTTCATCACAATGCTTAAAATAAAAACAAACCAACATTGCAGGTATATCAAGAAAATGATCCATTTCATAAAGGACGATTACAAAAAGTGGAACGCCAATTCAAGGAAGAGTACACATCAAAAAATATTCCTTTTACATGATACTAGCAAAAAATATTCTTTTTACATGATTACAAAAAGTGGAAGGATAATGACGCCGCGGTCTCTACAAAATGCAGCGGTCTCTACCTAGATGATGTCGCCCCATCAGCAGGATTGTTCCGAAGACCCGAAGGGACGCTCCCACCAGATGAGGGCCCCGAGAAGCCAGGCAATGCAGCAGGAACTGGACGACGCGGATAGTTCTTCACAAGACCATGCTCGTTCTTTAGGCCAAGTTCTATCTTCTCTAGCATCTTGTTCGTCTCCTCAGCCAATTGACACCGAGCCTTGTGCTTAATAACTATCGTCCGCTGTTGGGCTTGGGATAACAATGAAGACAGACGGTTCACTTCTTTAGAAGCAGCACCGACGGCCTCTTCGCGGGATGCCGCTAAACTCTTAAAATGCTTAGTCTGTTCTTCCTGCTGCGCTAAGGAAGATTGATCCTTTTCAAGTTTTTCATTTGTAACGCGAAGTTGTCCCTCGAGTTCTGAAAAAGACAACACCAGGGAGTTAGCACAGAAAAGACACAATCACACTCGATGGAATAGGGTTATACCTTCGACACAAGCCGAAGCTTCTTCATACTCATTAACAACCGCATCTCGCGCTTCATCAAGATGGTCATATTCCGCGGATAATTTCTTATAATCTAGTTGAAGGTTGGTGAGAGTAAATTGACTGGCATCTAATTCTACCTGCTTCATCGAATCCATGTGACGAAGGTGGTCGACTTCTTTGTTTATCTCTGATACCCCCTTGCTCAATCTGTACATACACACTTCAAGATTTCTTTCAGACTCAGCCTGACGAGCTACTTCAACGCGGGACGCGGCAAGGGCCTTGCTTAGAGCATCGGCTTCGGCACGGGCATTGTCCCTTTCTCTGATAAGACACCACACACTATCCTCAACTCCTGGAAAAGGGAGGGATCGAGCCTTTTGTAATTCCTCTTCCAGAAGTTGTATCCTAGACTCCAACAAAGAAGTACGCTCACGGGATTCCCGCAGACTATCACGTGTCCACAGCAGCGTACCATTAAATAAAGCACGGTCATGGTTATACAGATTTTTCATGTCGACCATCTGAACATGCCTTGCGCGCCATACCTCAGCCCGAGCATCCCATTTCTTGGCTTCACTCTTAATTTTCTCAACAAGATCTTTAATACGAGATTTCTGCCGTGCCCTTTCGTTTCGAAGCCATATCAGTTCGGGGACGTCACCCACTGGAGATAGGGTGGGGAGACTCAGACAGAACAACTAAGAAATAGAGGAATGACGACACACTGCGAGGGAAAAAGAGAAAAAAGAACCAAACATGTGAAAGCTGAAACTTGGCCGCGAGTTTGCTCTAACTCAGCGCGAACAACAACAAGCTCTGAACGAAGACCGGCCTCCGCTTCACCCAGCTTTTCTTTCTCCTTGAGGCTTTTCTTCAGCTCTTCTATTTCCACCTCAGCCGCAGATAATTCCTTTTCTCTGTGACGAAGCTTAGCCTCGAGCTTCAGAGATTTCGCTTTGAAGAACTGATACAGCACGTGGTTACAATGCTCACTCCTCATCATCTACACATCAAGACGAAAAAAATTATTTCACCGAAGAATTGGATCGTCACGTAGAAGTATGTACGAAAATTTACCTCCAAGACACGCTGCTGAGGAAAGCCATATTGATACCCGTCGGCTATGGCCATCATATCTGCAACGGAAGTAGGAGGCTCCGACATAAGGGTAGCTTCGGGAACACTCAAATTTCTTCCCCAGACCTCAGACACCCGCGCCTTGGAAGACATTTCCATCATACGACTGGTATACGCATCAGAATCCTTTTCACCAGCAACAACAGGGGCGGGATGAGGGACAAATAGCAGATTCTTTTCCTTGAGCCAATCCATTATAGCGTCCTCACCCTCAGATGTCGGCGAATGAGGAAGATCCGCAGCAGGCGAATCAATCACCGACTTCCCCTTTTCTGACACGGCCCCTTCAGCACAAATGTCGGCACCCACATGCGCACCATGATCCTCCGCGCCACCATCTTGAACAGCAGCGTCTCCGTTACTAGCACCCCCGAGTACATCCCAATCATCATTGGGGGAAAGTAGAGAGAAGTCCTCAGGAAAATCGAGGGCATCATCCATAAACTCCCCTGTAGAATACAGCCGATCAAAAGAAAACTCTTGAGAAAGGGTGGGGAGAGTATCCGCGGCATCCCCAACAGGGACAGAAATATCACCAATAACACCGTCATCAGCTACCACGACGTTGTTTCTCCCTTCATCACCATCATGACCCACACAGACCTCTTCTTCGACATTGATAGGGGAAGTACCAGTATGTTCCTCCCCATCTGTAATCTCCTCATCCTCAGCAAACTCTTCGTTCACCGGACTTGTAACTTCTTCATGGGCCTCAGCCTCACCCATCACAATGGTAGAAGACTGCTTCGGCTTAATCTTTTTCTTCTTCGACACCTGAAAACCATCACCACAAAAAGAATTATTTTTCCCGGACAGTTGAATTTCTAAAGAAGGAGAAGCGCAGCTAGAATCCGCGTACCTGAGCAGTCGAGGCACTCCTCGGTGGAAGTATAGCACCAGAATCTTCCTCCTTGTCTCCCTCCACAACGTCAAGGGCATAAGGAAAATTCATACCTGCGAAGTTTAAACGCCAGGGACAGAAATCTCCATAACGAGCAGGAGGAGATTCACGTGGCTTGCTACTCTCAGTAGGACGCCAACCGCGTGGACCAGGGATCCAACCGTACGCCCATGGACCAACAACTTCGATAACGGTAGCGTGCCACTCGTAGTCATGGTCGCGCTTGATCCTCTCGCGGGCCGGGAAAAGTTTCCGCTGACTAGACCCCTCCGTGCCGGGAACATACTTCAGCTTGGCATCGCTGACCTCATTTAACAGACGAATTTCGCCTCAAGGAGCAGCGAGATTCCGAAGGCTGACACTCCACGGCTTACGGTTTCTACTATTGACGTAATCACCGAAGGAGTTATTGAAATTCTCAGGAGTATACCATTCCTTCTCCGCGGGATTGGGAACGTAACAAGTCATTGTCGTCTCCCCCTTACTATGCAGATAGCACTCCCTCAGGGCACGGAGATAATTCCCCGATAGTTGCGATACAGAACGGCTGTGAGTATTGGTGGAAGAGCCTTCACGACTAGCAAGCACATCATAGTAGAAGGAATCACCTGACTTGTACCACGGCAGCATAAGACCAGCTTCGAACGCTCCAACCGTAGTCAACAAATGAAATTCATCGAGCTCATACTTTGAGATAAGCTCATAAGTAATATCATCCTCAGGGGCATAGAAACGAACCTCGAAGGCTTGAAGCTCATGCTTTTCCTTGAAAATTTCGAGTTCAATATGCTTGAACGTTACTTTTTTCTTGCTGACCGAAACGCTGTGTATCAATGGGGCAGACTCATCCTCCTCGGCGGGACCGGATGAACTAATGAACGCCTCAGAAGCCTTTCTCTTCAAAGGAGGATTTTTTGAAGATTCAGCCCTCGGAACACCAACTTTCGTATTCTTCCCTTTAAAGGAAGTTGTAGGAGGGGGCGGCAGATGATGCTCGGGCACTACAGAACGTAGAGGAGGAACATCAAAAGCGACAGCACGAGTCGGTGCCTGCGTACTCCTAACATCATCACGAGGACGAAACACCGCGCGATCGAAGACTTTTCGAGCCCCAGAAGGATTTGTCGAAGGAATCTCTTCCCTAGAAGATGAGGCCTTCGCCCCAGAAGAAACTCGACTTCTACGAACATCATCTTGAGACTCTCTACGCGGAGGAGATCTCGATAGACCAGAACCAGGAGTCTGATAAGGAAGCCGCGGACGGTCAGACATGGCTGCGAAAAGATTAATCATAAAACAAGTCAAAAACAAACTCAAGGACATTACCAACAATCAAAAAACCACATAAATAGCAATCCACACACGATAACGCAGAAACCCTAAAATTAGCATACATGCTCGAAATTCCATAAAATCCCTACCCTGAAAAGCTCAATCAATACAAGAAAACAATGGCCTCCTTGATTTAAGATGAAGAACAGGGGCAAACTAGCATGCAAGCATTAAAAGAAGTTCTTCATCACAAACAAGGAACAACAGTAGCAGAAAATTTACAAATCAACATAGCGCAAAACCATGGAAACAAAGAAAAGAAAAACTTACCAGCAAAAACAGCAGTAGAGAGAACAAATCAGAAATAAAGAGGAGGCAAGCGTGATTAATGCTAAGGTGGAGAGAATTTAAAGGCTGAAGAATGAAGACTGACAAAGAATTTAAGGGATGAAGAATGAAGACTGACAGAGAATTTAAGGGCTGAAGAACGAAGAATGAAAACCGAGAGAATGTTTAGGAAGAATGAAATTAATTTTCTTTCTCTCCTTAATATACACGAAAGAAAGAAAAGGAAATTAATGGAGGAATGGGAAACGTGCCCGTTACATGAGAAGTTAATGCACAAATAAAAGACGTGCCCAAGTATCTAGGAAACGTTATTAGGAGAGATAGAAGAATATGCAACGACTGTTTTCTTCAATGCACCCATTAAACATTCAAGCCCGAAGAAAAGGGGCAAATTGTGTATACATATATCTCACCATCAGACACGTGTATATAGAAAGATACGTGGAAAGCATGCAGGCCAAGACATCAAAATACGATGCACTACGGAACACCAAATAAACCCCAAGGAGTTACTTTATCTCATCCCCAAAAGAAGCTAAGATCAACGGTGGAGAGAAAGTTAGCTGACACGGACGTGACAGGGGCAGAAGACACTTGTCTGACACGAGCAGGCATCTCAACTACCCTCATTAAACACTCTGAGCAGTATACGTGTCGATCAACCCGTGGGACGAGCGAGGATGTCTCTGCGTGATCAAGTGGCAAACGCAGACCTCTGCGTGATGGACACAAGACACTAGAAGATAAGGCTCCAACGGCCTTCAGAGAGGGGTCCCACACTCTAACCCTATAAATACCCCCTCCCCACCAAGAGGAAAGGGGATCGGAAAAATCAGGAAGGGAATGAGAGAGAGATTTCGAGTGTAAGTTAATCCTTTAGAAGAGAAAATACATGTAAGCCCAAAAGTCATTCGACTACTCTTGTAACCGTGAAGAACATAATGAAACAACAAACCCCGTGGACGTAGGCCTTAGTGCTGAACCACGTAAACCTCGGTCTTGTTTATATTTCAGCACTTTATATTTGCCTAACCCCATGGATATTTACTTGTATGTATTGTTTTCTTTGTTTTTACCTATATCCCGTGCGCAAACGCCCCGCATGGAGTTGTTAGATGAGGCTGTGATAAACCCGAAGGTTTTGAGCCAAGGAATCAACACTAAAATATCATCATCACAAATCACTCTAGATTACGATGATTGGTTGCGAGCATTTGGATGCCTTCGTGATTTGAGTGTTCACAAAGAAAAATAAACAAAAGAGGGAAAATGAGAGTTCAATTGTTGTTAAACTTGGGGTAGAAATGAAATAAAGTCGTTTGATAAGCTTGGTGAGTACGTCTATCATAGCTATTTTTCCTTTTCTTGCATAGGGTTAAGCCATTGAGTTTGTGTTGATTGATTGTTTGACAATTATTGCATCTTTATTTCATTGGATGTTAAGGCTCCGTATATGAAGGAAGTTTATCTTTGCTCTACCTAGAGTGATTAAATTTGGTCGCACGAATACAAGGCAAGTTTATCTTTGTTCTTCTAGTTCTGGGTAGATATAAGGGTTTAAACACATGGGATAATTTGGGTTGACATCTAAAAAGTCATAAAAATAATCCATGTAGTATTTGATAGTTTGAACTGCTCTTAATATCAGTTTATGTTCTTTATGAAATAGTCCAGTATTATTTTATATGATTGGATCTCATTATTAATTAGATTTAATATTGTCGTTTTATTATTCTTGATTTCCTTTCTGGCATACGATTAGATTGGATCTCATTATTAGTTATATTTAAAGTCATAAAAGTCATACGATTCAGTTTGAAATTTCATATATCGATCCGCAACGGTAAGTGGTATCGAATCTGCGTAGAATCCTAAAGTCAACAACCTAAAAATTCAATACCATCCCTCACTCCAGAATTAAACTAGCACCGATGGAGTTTATCCTCTCTCTTATTGGTTAGTGAACGTAACCACGCACTCATTAGTTCAGGAAAAAAAACATCGTACCCATCAGATGAAATTTGGCGAAATATGGTGCGTTGATGGGAGAATGTGTGGCGCAGATCGCGAAATGGTTATTACACACCAGACAGACGTTCCACGTTTTTTGTTGTGTATAACCGTTGGATTCTCTAAATATGGGTTTGGACGGCTGACAACTGATTTCATATTTTTACACCGAGTTTACATATATCTTAAAATCTATTACTGTTTAATTTTGGATTCATTAGGAACGTTGATCTTAATATTGTACAAGAAAAAGTAAAAAATATTATACTTACCCAATATAATATATAGATGTATGATATTATTATAGGGCAAAAAAAATCCGATACACTATTATGGGTATATAATAAGTTCTATGATAGATATAAATGGTAAATAAACTTTTAGTTATGGTATTTTCCTGTCAAAATTAAATTTACGAAATATGGCTAAAAAATATTTTGAAATAAGGTAAAAAATCATAAGTAGATATGGTAAAAATATCTATGGATTATAGAATTTTCGAGCAAAAAAACTATGGGTTGTAGGGAAAAAATAATCAAAGGACAATATCATTGTATTTTTGGCAGCACGGTAAAAGATCTTAGTAAAAATCTTTCAATTAAATCTCGAATGAAAGAGATTCCTTAGATATCGTTCAAAACTAAGAAGGTTTAGTTAATTTCTTAAAGATTGCTACTACCATTAATTATGTGGTAAATTTGTTTAGATAATTTCTTTAAGATTTCTGTTTATTTGGAATGGGGATTTTGGAAATATGGAATTATTTTTAAAATTAGTTGTTTTAGTTTGTTGATTGCCATATAGCGGAATTTAATTCAATAACAGAGCATAAAGTTTTCTTAGTAGTCAAGTTTCAAAGGTCTATATAAAGGACACAGGTCATGGCAGTATTCCTGCACATACCCATACATTCAGTCTCTGCGAAATATGTAAACCTATTTCAGTATCATAGACACATTTTGCTCTTTTATTGCAGTCATTGGATATATATCAAGATGAAATTGTTTCTTTGCATTTCCTACACTCCTGGTTGGAAGAAAAAGGTCTTTCTCTCTTGAATGATTTACTATCATTATCTTCTCTTCAGTGTATCATTTTAAGTTTTAAGGTGTGCAAGGTGGTGTTTGTTGTTGGCCAGGATTCAAGTGTTGTAAGTTTTGGACGCAGTTGATCCTGATGTCGTAATCCTTAGCATACGTCCCCGGCAGACATTGATGGTCATGTAGGCTCTCTAGATGCATAAAAATGTCCCCAGCAGACTTATGACCCAGAGCATATCTCTCGTAAGTATAACTCGTCCCTATCTGAGACCAATAATTGATTCTTAGTACATCATCGCGAGATACAGTGGTCACGTCTACTCTATCTTCGATTCGACTTACTGAGGCTTCCTGAATAACACCCAGTACATCTCCATAAGAAACACTGGTTGCTCTGCCACTGGAACCTTTTGACAGATTCCTAGTATATACCCGTGAGATACACTGATCATGTCGGTTCCACCATGCAAATATAATCTTAATTGACTGCTAGCACATCTCTACAAGATACGCTGGTCAAATCGAGTGATCTGAGCTCTCGTTTATTAGGATTCAAGCCTCCCACTTTGTCTCAAGCACGTCCCAACTGACTTTGAAGAGATTCAATCTCATGAGCTAAGCCTCAACCGGCCTCGTGCTGATCTGAGCTGAACCAGATCATCTGAAAAGTATTATACAAGCACAAAACTCAGGCACAAAGATCACCTAGATAGGGCATAAGCCTCTTTTTCAGCATCTCAAATACACTCATAGCTAGTAAATTGAGCTTGAACCATGCAATTTTGTCCAAAAACATGGATAAACCCTTTTAAGCTCATCATGCTCAACAAAGGGACCCATGTAAAATAATACGACATCCACGTGACTTGTATGACCGGCCATAAAGAGATAGAGTCTAATCTCAGCTTCTCTCACACTCTACACATGATTTCTGAGGCACTCCATGACTTATCCTAGTCATTATCACAAATCAGAGAAAATCTTTTTTTCCTAGCCAGCTCTGGATATAAAGAATATTTCCCCCTCTCAATATGTCACACATAGGTTGACTCTTCCACACACAAATGAGGGGATATCAATTAGAGTTTGTCTGGTGGCCTACGACATGTGTAAGACCCGGCCTATATCTCACTGCAGAAGAGATTAAAGGTAGTGGAATAAGGATATAAATTCAAACTAATTTATCTATTTCTAAAGAGAGGGGAAAAGTGCTACACATGACAAACAGTCCTTACCTTCACCTACTTGAGATTAGCGAGTTTTAGCTATAAATAATCCTCTATTTCTCCAAGCTACAACACAACTTTCACATAAAATGCCAGAGCAATAACTTGTTATTCTCTGATATCTCCCCTCATCTCAGTTTTCCTCTATGATCATCCCTAACGTCTCATGTGAATGAAGTATCCTTTGAACGGGAACTGTGCGTGGTTTAGGTGAAGACTTTTCGTGCTCAACTTCCCGTAACTCACTTTCAGAAATCATGAAATCCCACTTCTATCCTCTCACCGATTTAAGATAATTACAGAAGGGATGAATGAAGTGAGTAACTAGGAGTAGTTTACTTGGTCTCAACTATACGAAGTTGCGATAGTCAATTCGTATAGTGGCTTAATTATGAAAGTATTCAAAACCGAACTAGATCTCGGGGTATTCTGTAGACTTCCTCGTTAATAAAATCTTGTATGTTGTGCGTTGTACTTTACTTCCACATTATATTGTTTGTCTTTAAAATTAAAGTAAATACACTTGTACGTTAATCAAACTTGGTACGATCATATACAAGTTTGGTCATGAACTTAAGCTATTTATCAAGTTATATCTCGTTGAGGAAATATTTTAATAGTTTATGTTCTTATATGGTTACACAAGTGTGTCTGTAGTAGTTTGATATAAAAAGAATGTGATGTACCTGGCACCCTCGTCATTTCAAAACTAATTATACCTTCACATAGGATAACTTTGACCCCTAGCATTAGGATGCTCTTAATAACATGAAGAATAAGGATAAGATTTAATCCCGGCCACGTCAGTGCTGCTAGTATTCAGATGTTATTCAAATATTATTTAGATGTCAATCTAACATTTTTGAGGTAGAAGTTATGTATATATTACTAGCGACGGTGATTAAAATTAAACGAATAACAATTGAAAATACCTAACTCACAACTAAATAACATTGGCCGTTTAATCATATCGTAAAATATGGTTACAAAAGCAAATCAATCATATTAGTATTGAGTTGGTGCTTACCAAATTATGGTTCATTTTGGAAGGAAACATGTGGTTCATACGACATGTCTCATTAGATAGAAATTAATGGTAAATAATATGAGTAAATATTCATTCTTCACATACCTTTGCTGATGAAGTTTTCATAGATGTCTTTATTGTTTTTCAACCTTCAATTTTCAAGGTCAATTGGTGAATTCTGATACTCAACTACCATCCTCTATTTCAAGTCTGAAACTGATCTTAGTAGACTATAAATCAATTTCTAGTTTTGATCAAATAAATTTGACAACAAGCTTGATATACCAACACTTTTGAGTTGAACAACGATGATCTAACAGTAAATGATATCAATAGCATTTGGTTGATCATCCATTAGTACAGGTCCAAGAATGATCTACAAGAATATCATGAGATTAGACAACAAAAAACATGAATTGCTTGAAGGTTCAACTTATTCAAAATCTGGGTTATGAACCCAACATGGTAGGATTACCTAACATATTAATTGTTCGGCTGGTACCAAATTCGCTTTATTAGCGGAACTTTAACTCATGCTTTGTCGCAAAACAAAGTATGAGGTTCAACTATTATTATAGTTAGATGAACTTTTCTCTGTGTGACACACATAAGAAAGTTCGGTGATTACTATTGCACATATTATCATCCGAACTTGAGTAACGTGTAAGTTTTGAACGAAAATTATAAGTTACAGGTTCGGCTAATAAGTAGTGTTTTTGTCTTTGACGAATTTCTCATCTAAAAAAAGGTGCGTCCAATAAAAATAAGCCCAACCTTACACTGAACATCCGAACTTGCTTGTTGTTAGAGAACTGCTCGGTCGTACTCGCAAGTTTGCTATCTCAAGCTTGTTGTCAAATTTATTTGCACAAAACTATATCTTGATTTCTAATCTACATATTAATCAGGTCTCGTACTAGGATTAGAAGTGTGTAGTTGAGTATCAGACATCGCTGATTGAATCACCTATTGAAGACGGAGGACAACCGAAGACATTTGGAGAACTTCAACAATAAAAGGTATGTGAAAATGAACCTACCTATTACTCAAATATTCACTTTTCTATCTTTGAGACTAAGCCGTATGACTTCGTGGACTTTAAACATTGCATAAAAGAAGTTTTGAGTCAAGCTTGTCTTGTTAAACATCCCTAAATATGATTCAAAGCAATAGTCATTCATATACTTGATGAATTTAGTATAGAATAATTTATTGTTTATCAACTAAGTTATAATAATAAAATAAATAATCTTCACTTCTATTTTTTCTATAATAACCCTAACTATCTCTAAAAAAAATTACTCTTTAAAACATAACACTAGTACTAACTCTAACATTAAATAAAATTATAAAAATTAACTACTAATCATTAAGGGTAGTAATGCTATTATGAAAAATCGGCGGACGTGGGCTATGTCCTTTTACTATTCATGATCATATTTCTACTTTAGGGAAATTTCACTTTGGTCCCTTTTTAGGTGGTTCCAAGTTAGTTTGGTCGACCAATAAAAGGGGAGTTTAATTTGCTCCTTATTTATCCAAATATATTAATATATATACCAAATACCCTTTTCTTTCTCTTATTTTCTCTCACTAATTCACATGATATAGAGTTGTAATATCTTCTTTTTAATTTTCTCTCTCTTTTTTATTTTCTCTCGACTAATTTCTCTCAGAAAGAAAAGGCTTAAAAACTAAAGCGCTCAAAATATAAGTCAAAAATTAATAAATTTTATATATTCGGAAAGGTCTGGATGAGATCTACATACGAGTATCTGCTATACTATGTTTCGATACTTTAATTTTTTTCAACATAATGGTAGTTTATATTCAAGAATGAACTCTATTTTAGAGCATGGTAATTCATTCTAGTTCCAGCAGCTCATTTTGTAGAATGAACTCGTAATAGTAGTTCATTTTGAAGAGTAAACTTGTATTGCGGTAGTTCATTATTGTAGTTCACAAGTAGAATGAACTCGTGATAGGTGTTTATATTGTAGAATGAACTCATAACGGTAGTTCATATTATGGGATGACATTATTTTGTAAAATGAACTCATAATATAGTTAATTAGGGTAGTTCATATTGCAGAATGAACTCGTAATAGGTGTTCATTGTGGTAGTTCATATTGTAAAATGAACTCGTAAATGGTAGTTCATGAAAACGCAGGGATACCAAGTACACCACTAACTTTTTCATTCGGCAACCTATATAGATAAAACCTAATACAATTGCATGTAGACCAACTGAATGCTTCTTGACAATATGTATATGAATTTTATATCTCTAACCTCTTCTCAATAAGTATTGTATATAGACAAGAGTTCGTTAACCTGATTATTAAGAAGAGTACTTGGACGATCTCAAAAATCAATATCAAAGATTAATCTAGTCGTATCCAAATAATCCAATCTGAATTCTGCCAAGTAATTAAACTTGTTATCTATCTTTCAAGATACGAATTCTACAAGAAACGAGTCTCGTAATGGATCATAATCAAATGGATGTATCTACTGAGATTGAATACGTATATCTTGCGTAAGTCCAATTATAAAGATAAACTATTATAATGTGGAAAAGAACAAATATAAGGCACCAGAAGTTTTGTTAACAAGGAAACCACAATAGCAGAAAAACCGCGGACCTTGTCTGGATTTGAACATCAAACTGTATTAAGCCGCTACAGACACTAGCCTATTATCAGAATTCGGAGTGAATGTAATTGATACCGAATCCACCCTCCAAGCGATTCAGTTACAGTCGCATTCTTTCTGTCCCTTGAACCTCGCAAGGCTCTGTGCAATTGATTCCCTTAGCTGTCGTCCTTTACAGCCTAAGAGTTGCTTCAACCTAAGTGAAAGACTTTTGATACCTATTAGCCTCTAATAGATAAGTCTATCTGATTTCCGTTTAGATCAAAAATCAAGGTGAGGAAATCTGTTTACAAAATACAAAGCTAGCAATCACAAATACATAACTTACGATTCCCGAAGAGCATCCTAGATTCTTAACCACCTCTCACAAACAATCTTCAAAAGATCAATTAAGATCAGTTTTCAGATATCTATCTTGAGGAATCACAAAGTCTGAGACGAGGAGAACTTTGTGATTACTATTTATATTTCCTGAAAGAGATTATATAAACCTCTATAAGAGAAAAGCAAGATCAGGATTCACGAACTATCAAGGTAAAGATAGACGGACCTGGCTTCACCAATCCCAAAGCAAAGTCTTTTAGTCATAGACCTAATTATGTTTCTCAAAGGAAACCTAGGTCTATAGAGGATGACTTAGATCAACTAGGACACAAAGTGTCAGGGATTGATTTTCCCAGTTAAAAGAACATCTCTATTTATAGTTTACAAAGACCAGGGGTTGCTTATAATTAATTCAAGCTAAGATAACATGAGAATCAAGCAAACACATTTGGATCTTGAAAATACAATAAAAAAATATACACTAGGAACCGGTTCTGGAATCGTGTAAAATGACTGTTCGGTTTGGCAAGTATGCAAAAGAACTAAAAGCAATTTGATGTTCATTTAAACACTTAAGAATTAAATCATACACACACATAAGTTAGAGTGACCAATGAAGTCTTAGAAGTGTTTGAGAGAGTTCTAGCAATGCTAAACATATTTAAAAGATAAGCTTGAACATCTACTAAAATCTACTGGGACGGTTGGTATAATGATTCATAAACCGTTAGGAGTCATGATGAAATAGTTCGTGAACCGGGTTTTCCAACCATACAAGACTACTGAACTCAGTTGACCATGGTTGGTGAACCAGATTCGCCAACTTCTAGCCTATAATACCAACTTTCAAAATTCAGTTCACAATGGTTCATGAACTGTTCCCAACTGAATTCATGGTTTGCGAACTGGTTTGCCAACCTTCCTGTATTTATGGAACTCGGATATCTATGGTTCGCGAACTGGTTCAAAACCTACCCTGAGCAGAAATATCAGATAATTCAATATTTCTCTCTTATGATGTTTGAAACATTCCCATGTGATAAAATCATTTGCATAAGCAATTTTCAATTGATACGAAAATTAATTCAAACAATAAATTGCTGAGAACTAATATTATTTAAGGATTGTTGAACATATTTGCTAAAGTCATATTTCGAGATTTTTAACCATACAAGCTTGACTCGAAATTTCTTCCTTGTAAATATACTAGAAGTCATACTACATCGTCTCAACAGATAGATGGGTAAGATAGTGAGTAAAATTGAATAGTTCAGTCTTTACATACCTGATAGAGAAGTTTTCCAAATGTATTCGTCGATCTTCATTCTTCGAGGGTAATGTTTGATACTCACCAAATTCTAACCTAGTCCGAGACTTGACTTAGTAGACTAGAAATCAAGATATAGTTTTGATCATCTAACATTAACAACAAGCTTAAGATAGCAAAACTTGTGGGTTCAACCAAGCATTGCTCTAACAGTACATATTGAAGAATGAACTTGTGATATGTGTTCATGTTGCATAATGAACTTGTTAGAGCACTGCTCGGTCGAACTCGCATGCGTTGCTATCTCAAGCATGTTTGTCAATGTTAGTGATCAAAACTATAAGTCTTGATTTCTAGTCTACTATAGCTAAGTCTCGGACTAGGATAGAAAGTATAGTTGATCTCAAGAACTCCATGGCGATCATCATACAAGACGAATAACTATCAAGGAACTAGTGGAACTTCATCGACTAAAAGGTATGTGGAGAGTTGAACTTATCTATCACTCAAAATTTTATCTACTCTATCTTCTATATTGAGACAAAAGTCGTTTTGTTATATAGACTTTGATTATACACATTCGCTATTTCGAGCCGAGTTTATCTCGCTTATCTATTTCTCGAAATATGTTTGGTAATCTTTCGCTTTGGCCAAGTTCATCTTTACCTAGTGATGAAAGTCATGTTATGTTTCAATCACTTGAAAATGTCTTTGACGAAAAATGGTTTGTGACTAACAATTATATAACGTCCTCTAAGAATGTTTCAATGATTGAAATGAGAGTTTAGATTATATAACCAATGTTAAATATAAGCATTGTGTGGTAACACATACATGTATAAGTCCTTATTCCTTGAACCAAAGTTTGTGTACTTTGCTGCTTTGGAAACAGGAACAGAGTCCACGAACCCAGTCCGTGTACCCAGTCCGCATACCCAATTCGCGTACTGTCGGAGGTTCTCTTCCCTAGAAAATCTGCTGGAGTTTCTGAACTATTTACAAACTTATTCCGGGTACTTAAGCCTGTGTACCTGGTCCCCGCACTTAGGTTGGTTATATTCTAAAAACGATTATTCGTGAACTTATACTTATATTTATAGATGGTGGGTTTTCAACAAAGGACAAAATCGTAAAATCATGATACTGCATGTTTCTGACACGGATTTCAGGAATGTGATGATTCATATTTTACAATCCATGGTGAATTTTTTTTCGAAAGGCCTCCACTAGCTGAGCGTTCGATACCTTGCATTTCATCATGCCCTCTATGTAGAATAACATAATTGGGCGGTTCTCCGTAAGATTGAGAGCATTAACGCCTTCAGGACGTCGGTGATGCTCACTGTTCCCTGACTACATGAGAGAGACTCCCCTCTACATAGAAGAACGATTGGGAGGTTCTCCGTAAGATTGAGAGCAATAACGCCTTCAGGACGTCGGTGACATTCACTGTTCCCTGACTATGTAGAGAGACCGTGTATAGATCCATGCAGTTCTCCGTAAGATTGAGAGCAATAACGCCTTCAGAACTCCGGCAACACTCGCTTTTTTCTGACTATGCACCTTTCAGAACGGGTATGACGCTTTAACTGGCTAGTATCCCTTCTGATAGATTAATTCTACCGTGACATTCACTACTGAATTCTTAGAAGATAATCTATTTTATCTCATTGATCCGATTTCATGATCGGATCCACGGCTGATCTCATGGAATGGTAATGGATAATCTTATTACTCCGATTTCATGAACGAATCCACGGCTGATCTCATGGAATGGTAATAATCTTATTACTACGATTCTGTGGTCGAATCCACGATCCCATGGAACGGTAATGCTCGTTTTATTATTCCGAATTCATGGTCGAATCCACGGATGATCCTATGGATTGATAATAAACAACTACTCACTTTTATTACTCAGTTTCATGAATTATTCTCCATTGAATTTCATAAACTAATAATAAATACTCAACAACCGGGCATCTGAACCATCACTGAGTAAGCCCCACAAAAATGGTGCAAGTGTACTCGACAATGATGCACGACTGAGCACCCGGATGCACAAACGAGCATTCAAAAATATGGACAGATGAGGAATCCTACGCAAAACAGGAGAAAACAATAAATAACAATAAAATAATAAGAGGCGCCATGGGCCGAGCCCTAGCCGTGGCCGGTCCCATGCCTCTCCCATTATTTTTCTTTATCTTGTTATTTTTCATGAATTCATGAAAACTCCTCCATCCCAGCAACTTTCCTTGTTTGAGCAAAACTCACGGTTTCTTCATATTTTCACGGATTCATGAAAAATAATAGTAACATGAAATAGGGAAAGGTGTGCGGGATCGGGCAACCTAGCCGGCGGCTATGCCCAAGCCGTGGCCGGTCCCACACCTTACAATCCCTAACCTTTTATAATTATTATTTCCCAATTTCATGAAATTCCTCCATTTCAACAAAATTCATGGATTCTCCATAATATCACGGTTTCAAGAAAAATAATAATATAAAATTAGGGAAAGTGTTGTGGGACCGGGCAACATAGCCATCCGGTCATGCCCTAGTCGTGGCCGGTCCCACACCTTGCAATCCCTAGTCTTTTATAATTATTATTTTCCTCAATTCATGAAACTCCTTGGTTTGAGCAAAAATCATGATTCGTCGTAATTTCTCGAATTTTGCTCGAATCATGAAAAACCAAAAGGCAACATGGTCACACGACCGGATAGCCTCTCACGCGAGTTTGAATGTTAAAATACTCCTATTTTATTATTTACAAAATATTGATCAATTGAGCATACATGCTCATTCCAACAAAAATCAAGAATTTCAGTCAAGAAGAAACTTTTATGAAAATTCACAATGTTGCTCGAACGCACATCAGAAAATACCGAAACTCTCAGTACGGAAACATGGACACCATGGTAACACGTGCATGTCTTCTTGACCACCCAGGGTCATCCCTAGCGCTTGCACAAAGCCGGTCCCACACGTTTTCATAATTCTGACCTAATTTGCTCAATTGCTCAAATTGGGACCAAATTCCCTACAACTAACCCGAGGATTGCTCAAACGACCAAAAACTGGTCACGTGACCACCAAGAGCCGGTCTCATGCTCTCTTGGTCGGCCCCTCATTTTCATACTCAGGATTTATCACTTAATGCTGAATCGAGCACTGTTTCAATAAATGATGAAACCGACATTTAATCGTCATTCCTTCACCATCCGGCCAACTCAAGACCCTGTTGTACGCTCACTCGAGCAATTGGGAATCACATGGACGTCCATAGTCCCATGTGATCGGTCCCTCCTTCGCTCATGACCTATTTTCAGCAATTCGTCAACTAATGAGCAATTGATCAAAAATTAGGGTTTCGAACAAACGCTTAACAAATCATCATTATGAGCAAGTTAAAACACTAAATAAATTTATGTTGATCCAGCAAACAACACACGGATTAATTATATAATATTCGGTAATCTACCAATATTTTAATTAATATTTTATTGGGTCATGTCACAATAAATCAATAATTCGTCGAATTGAGCAATACTTGCTCAATCACCCAACTATCAATACTCAGTAATTCGCAATACTTGCTCAATTGCTTGAATATTGATCCAAACCATCAATATCCAGTAATTCGTCGAGCAATACTGCTCAGTTACTCGAATGTTCTACTGAGCAATTCGTCATTCATGCTCAATTAAACAAAACCTAGACTCATTGTCTAATCAGTCAACGTGACTAATCAAATACACGTCTGTCATACAGACTCCATGATTCGTGAGACTTCAATCACGTCACATGGGGGATATCAATTAGGGTTTTGGTCTGGCAGCCTACGGCACGTGGATTCATCCACGATGAGAATGTGAGTCATTCGTTCAATGGTTGAAGGAGTCAGAAAAGTAGTGGGTGGACGGTTAACCAAGTCTCTGCACGACCTGAAACTAGTTTCACCACGATCTTCCACTTTCCCACTCTTTCACTCAAGAAACCGTCACATTTACAGGGATCAGTGGTTCATCATTCTTGCAATATAAATAAGTCCAAATCGAGGACAACAGATCATTATCATCATTCGTCAACAACTCGATTAGAACTTATTCACATAACTCAACTTCAATAGTTCTTCAATTTGCAGAAATCTTCAACACATCTACAATCCTTGATCATCATTGGTCCCACACAATTCTCAGCTTCCCTCCTACAGATCAACCCATCTCCCTCTTTGTGACCGAATTGACTCTGGAACGACCATTGACTTGGTTTAGGACGGAGTCCTACAGATTGATCTCTCGAATCTAAGCACTCCCTTTGCAGTGCATCTGTGTGAGGTTCAGAAGTTTGCTCGGTCGAGGAGTCTCGACAACACGTCCGTCTTTTCAACTCCCCAAAAAAACCAACAAACCGTTTCCCCCATCCACAGATTGGCGACCATAGTGGGAGATTAATCTCTCGGTTGCAATCTCACATTTTCACAAAATGGTTGGTCTTAGGTCTAACTCAACTACTTCGAATTCCAATCAGAATCTTTCGAATGGAAACGTTCCTCCTTTCAACACTCCATCCAATGGAACTGTCGACCCGGAAATCCCGACCTTGATCGAGTTGGCACGAGTACAGGGGATTCATACAAGGAACATGGACCTGATGAAAGAAATGTTGAACAACATACTGAATTTCCTCGTCAGAATGACATCGGATTTGGGTGTCGCCCCTGCTCAGGAAATCTCGACGCTGGCCAATCCTTCAACCGATGATCATCCGCGAACCAAAAACTTCACCACTCATGAGAAGCCGGTGGAACAAGAGGTCACACATTTAATTGAGAATCTATGTGAGCTCCTGTATTTCTCCAGAGATCAGCGTACGAACACTTTTGCTGCACTCAACAAAATATCATCTGACGCGCGAATAGTTCCATCATCTCTGATGGTTGAGCAAGTGCCCTTGGTATCTGAACCTTCGGTCAACAACATCACCTTCACTGAGGAAGACCAAATGACGGAGGAAGAACATAACCGAGCGTTGTTCTTAGCTGCTTCTATTAATGACTCTGAATTTAGGAGAGTTCTCATAGATACAGGTGCTTTTACAAATCTCATCACTATGAAGACTCTCAAGGAGTCTAAAGTTCCACAAAGCAAGATCGTTCATCATCCCATATTGATGAAGGGTTTTGAAGGAAGTCAAAGCCACACATACGGGTATGTTTATGTGGATCTGAAAGTAGGACCGATTCATTCCACTGTCAAGTTTCATGTGATCCAGAAAGACCCTGATTATCATATGATACTCGGGAGACTGTGGCTTCATGACAATAAAGTTGTTCCTTCGACGTACCATCAATGTATGAAAGCTTTGGTCAACAACAAAATTGTCCGCATCCCAGCCTCAATGTCTCCTTATGCTCCGGTTTATGATGCTGAGTTCTTGGAACCTCTAAAGAGCATCCCCGAACCTCCAAGCAAGATCTGCGGTACTCCACTCCCAAATTGGAAATCTATTGAGAAAGCTGACAAACCACCATCAACAGATGCTAAATCCATCAAGCCGTCTACCACACCACTCAAGCGTCGTCCAGGTCAAGGTACAACTCATAAGAAGTCCAATTTTTTTAGTGATTATGATGCAGAAGGGAGAGTCATCTATCTCCGTCGAAAATATTAACAATTAACAGGGGAGGTCGATGAAAAGTCTCCCCGCCCCGAAGAATAATGCCAGAGTGAGCAATCACCCGACGAAGAGATTCGAGACGCACCACGACAGCTGCAATATGGCACGGATTCCACAACTGACGATCTTGAGACTATCAACATCGAAACAGACAAAAACCCAAGGCCGATTTTAATCAGTTCTGCTCTCTCATCTGAGGAACGAGAAGGATTGGTAGGTTTGTTGAAAGAGTATCAAGATATGTTCGCTTGGACATACGAAGAGATGCCCGGTCTAGATGACAAACTGGTCACTCATCATCTTCACATCACTCCCGGATCCAAACCTGTCAAACAACCGCCCATGCAATTCAGACACGAGGTGGAGGAACAAATCAAGGTGGAAATCCAGAAACTACTAACAACAAGATTCATCAAACCCATTCAACATCCAACGTGGCTGGAGAACATTGTCCCAGTCAAGAAGAAAAATGGCCAGATCTGATGATGTGTGGATTTCAGGAACCTGAACAAGTGTTGCCCGAAGGATGACTTTCCATTACGAAACATTGATATGCTCATCGATGCAACCAGCGGTCACGACATGTTCTCGTTCATGGACGATTACAGTGGATACAACCAAATCAAGATGTATGAACATGATGCTAACAAAACCGCATTCTGAACTCCCATTGGAAACTTTCACTACACAGTGATGCCTTTCGGCTTAAGGAATGCAGGAGCCACTTATCAGCGAGCCATGACCACAATATTCCATGACATGATGCACACAAGCAAGTAGAGGACTATGTTGACGATGTGATGGTAAAATCAAAGACTCGGGCATCCCACCTAGACATCCTGAGACAAGTCTTCGAAAGATGCATGGAATACAAACTAAAGATGAATCCTATAAAATGTGCTTTTGGTGTTTCTTCTGGAAAGTTTCTTGGATTCCTGGTCACTGCAGAAGGAATCAAGGTCAATCTAGATAAGACAAAATCCATTACTACCATGCCTCCTCCACGAACTGTGAAAGAGCTCCAGAGTTTCATGGGGAAAATCAACTATATCTGGCGTTTCATTCCTAGACTCGCTCAACTCGTTTCTTCATTCACTCCTCTGTTGAAGAAAGGAGCAGATTTTGCATGGACAACCGTTCAACAAGAAACATTTCAGAAAATGCAACAAATATTACTATCACCCGCTATCATGAAATCTCCAGTGCAAGGACGACCGCTGATACTTTACATAGCCTCCAGTGATGTCGCAATTGGAGCACTCCTCGCTCAAGAGGATGAAGAAAATATCAAAAGTCCAATATATTACTTCAGTCGCACAATGAGGGATGCCCAACTCCGATACCCAAAGGCTGAAAGGGCGTGTCTAGCATTGGTTCACGCAATTCAGAGGTTTAGACATTATTTACTATCAAACAGAGTCGTGCTGGTGGCCAAAGATGATCCCATAAAAATTTTAATGTCGAAACCTGCTTTGATCGGGAGACCAGCAAAATGGCTACTTCAAATATCAAAATTTGACATAGCGTGTGTCCCTCCAAAAGAAATCAAAGGACAAGCAGTTACAGACTTACTTGCTGCTTTCCCTGGAGAAGACATCACGATGTTGCATGAAGAAGTGCCCGGTGAGTTTCCAGAAATTTCAATAATTCAGGAAGAAACATGGCTATTATATTTTGATGGATTTGCCACTCCGAGCAATGACACTGGTGGAGCGGGCAATTTACTAGTATCTCCATCCGGCGAGGTCTTCTCACATTCATTCAAGTTATATTTCCACTACACCAACAATTCAGCAGAATATGAAGCTTTTCTCCTAGGGCTATCTTTAGCCAAGAAGGCAGGAGCAATGCACATGGAAATCAGAGGAGACTCAAAGTTTTTAGTCAATAAAATGAATGGTGTGTACTCCCCCAAAGAAGTAACACTCGCTCCATTCAGAGCCGAGGCACAACGAATGTTAGCTCATTTTTTTGATGCAACAATTGTCCATACTGGACACACCCACAATAGACATGCCAATTGTCTGGCGACTCTGGCATCCAAATTGCAATTTGAAGGGTCAGAGAAATCCATCATTGTGCAAAGACGTTCTGTATCATCTACCTGGCTTACTCAAGTCGAAGATGCTCAATCGAGCGACTGGAGAGCGCCCATCATTCATGAATTGAGCAGTTCTCTTACGGAAGGGAAAATCAGCCTCAAAGAGTTGAAAAACTTTTTTCTGCTACATGGAGCATTATACTATCGCAATCCTGATGGATCCATGTCACGATGTCTTGGAGACGAGGAAGCAAGTGAACAACTCAAACGCGTACATGAAGAAATATGTGGGCAAACCCTAGTGGTCACACTCTACAGGAGGCTTAAACGGCTCGGATACTACTGTCCCTCCATGGAAGCTCAATCAAGAATGGTACAAGGATCCTGTCCCAATTGTCATACACCACCTTATCATCTGGAAGTCCTGACAATTCACCATACTGGGGACTGGAGGGAGCCTTACATCAAATATTTTCATGATAACGTTTTACCATCAGAAAAGAAAGAAGCGATCAAACTTACCCAAAGGGCCAAACGGTTCGTCTACCTGGAAAGGGTTTTGTGTCGCAAAAGCTTTGGTGGGAACCTGCTGAGATGCTTGGCCGGACATGAAATTCCAATGATCTTGAAAGAGATGCATGAAGGTGAACACCAAGGAAAAAAGAAATTATTTCTCCAAATCCAAGAGAAATATTACTGGCCAACCATGGAAGATGATGCAGCTGCTTATGTTCAGAGATGTCATTAATGCCAAATTTATGGTAATCTCATCCACATCCCTTGTCTCCCATTAAATTCTGTGAGCAGTCCATGGCCCTTCTACAGCTGGGGACTGGATATTGTCGGGAAAATCAATCCAGCATCTTCGAAGCAACATGAATACATCATTACAACAACTGAGTATTTCACCAAGTGGGTTGAAGTTATTCCTCTTCGAAGCACCACTGGAGTCACAATTGCAGCTTTCATCAAAGAATATATCATATGCAGATTCGGTGTTCCTAAACATATCATCACAGATAATGGAACTCCTTTTGCTAAAAAACATGTTGCAGAATTGCTCGAGGAATATGGAATCAAACAGATTTTCTCCACACCATACTATCCCCAAGGAAACGGACAATCCGAGAGTACCAACAAAACCTTGATCTGGATTCTCAGTCGAACAGTTCATGACAATCCACGAAAGTGGCATGAGGAATTGCCCATGGATTTATGGGCCTACCGTACTGCACCAAAGAGTTCAATTAGGACTTCACCGTATTCTCTTGTCCATGGCGCTGATGTTATTCTCCCAGCTGAGATCAAGATTCCCTCTGCAAGAATCGCGGTGGCCAGTAGAGTGCAGTAGGATGAAGCGGAAGTATCTAATTCAAGGATTGTTGAGTTAGACATGCTTGAATCGAGAAGGACTAAGGTAGAAAAATATGTGGAAACCTACAAACAGAGAATTTCCAAGGCATACAACAAAATGGTAAGACCTCGGACATTTCAAGTAGGAGATTTGGTTTTGAAAACAGCAAAACATGTCCAGCAAGACATGTCCGCTCTCAAGTTCTCTCCTAAATGGGAAGGGACTTATGTAGTTATCAAGGCAGTATCTAGCGGATATTACAAAATCTTAGTTGTTAATGGAGGAGTCGAAGGAAACATCATCAATGTCAAATGGATCAAGGAATATTATGCTTGAACGATCATCAAAATATTAAATTTCTAAATGTAATTTATGTTTTCTCCAAAAGAATATGCAGTATGCAAAGTATTCTATGAATCTCACAAGAATCTTTCAATCATATACTTTATTCAAAACAAAATCTCAAACCTACATAAAAAATCTTTCTCTCAAACGCTCACTTAGAGCAAACCATCCAACAACAAATAATCCTTACTGAAGGTTGTTTCAAGCATCTTTTGAAAGTTTTCATTCTTCACTCTCAAATCCTGGACAACTTTCTCAACCCTTGCCGATTCCAAAGCAAGTGCTTTCTCCTCTTCTATGATGGCAGAGGTAGCAGAAATCATATTTGCAGCAGCAGTGGCCCTATCAACCTTAATGATCTCGAGTCGACGACGGAGCCAACTTATGTTGAATCGCAAGACCTCGCAGTTCGATATCATATCGTCCCATCTGTGCAACTCTTCATTCTTGACATCCTGTAGTTATATCTTGTTCATTTTGTCAATGACGGGCAATAATCCAGCGATTGTGGTTAATAGAGTCTGCGAAAAACCTCTCCATACTTCGGTAGTAGCAATATGCCCATACCTTCTCCAGATTTTGGTGTAGACAGATGCATAACATTTAGGGACGATGAAACCACCAACCAGTTGATTATATGGGCAAACATTGATCATGGGAGTATCGAACGGGTGTCCAGCCATTGGGTATTCACGAGCGGAAACCCTGAGATCAGTATCTACAGAGTCCTTCAAGTTCTCATCATGAACGACACCATCACTATTAGCTGCAACCACGGATTTTCCATTCTTCTTCTTCCTGGCTTCAACAACAACGTGAACGTCAACCTGCAATGACAAAACATTCAGAAAATCTGGACAATGCTCGATCAAGGGAAATCTTCGGTCGAGGAATTACAAATATCCCACTCCCAGCTTCACGAACAGACCTATAACGCGCGGGATCCCTGACAGTCCGCTTAGGTCTTAGACAAGGTTGATTCTCCTGATTGGCCTGCAACAGATCACTTTCTTTGATCAGGATTTCTGATTACATGAAAATGACGAAAAACACGCTATACTCACCGGGATGGGCGTCCCAAGTTCATGCTTCGTCAAGGATCCATTTCGAGAAGAAGCACTGCTACCAGACATGATGATGAGAGGTATGACTATGATCAAAATTTCTTCTGATGATGTACAGTAGAAGATGTGTCGTATAAGTATGAAACCCTAAATTTTAGAAGTCAAAACTCAAGACGGAGGATATTTATCTTCTATAACCGGTCAAATCAGTTGTGATTTCTACTGAGAAGATCTCAAATGGGATTACGTGATAATTCAGAAGTGCAACAATACTGGGGACTGACAGCTCAACTAGTCGATACTTTGACTATACACGTTTCCTTGGCTTGCTCATGCAACTATACTTCCGGAGATCACGACTGAATTTACACACGCGGATATGAATTCATTCGACATGAAAAAGGTTGGGAAGAAGATGTGATAAGGGATTGTTCGAAAATAACGAAAAAGAATAATCTGTAAATATCTCTACAGCCGGAATACTCAAATAATGGATAATATCTACTTTAACAGAAAATAAATAATCTCAGAAATATTCGCAAGCAAGACTAATCGTCGGAATTGTCGGATTCATCGTCATCAGCATCATCATCGTCCTCCGTGGAATCCTCATCAGACTCTTTTCCAGAATTACTATCTGAGCTAGGGAATTCTTCTTCCTCGACAAGATCGCCATTTATCACATCCCAATAGTCTTCTTCATCATATTCAACATGGAGATCATCCTTAACCAGTCGTTCAATCTCCCTGTACGGTGGATACGGCCTACTTTTGTGTTCTATCAGATTTCATATGAGTTCTTCCTCGGCATCTGAAGCATCTGAGTCCGAAGATACACCATCAGGACGAGATCGAAATTTCTCCTTAGCTCTTAGTATTTTTTGCTGATTTCTACGTCTCTTCTCCCGATAATCAGCTATTATCTCATCCCTCTCTTTTCTCTTCAATATTTCATCACGAGCAACTTTCAGCTCATCGAGGGGCATCCTATTTATTATCTCCTTAGCATGATCCGCATTGGCACGTGTTCTGGTCACAAAAATCTTGGAATCCTCTTCAGAGGAGCTAAAGAATAATCAGAATCATAATCGCTGCTGCTGGAAGTCACCATTACCTGAAACCAGAAGCACATAATTACAGACATGCTTATATCGAATTTGTAGCAAAATGGTAATCCTCAACTCTTACTTGTTTACGATTTCACGAACTTAGTGATAACAACGTAAAACTCTGAAAACTTGTTTACTCCTTCAAATCTGCAAAAGTGAGCAAAAACTTATCATTCAAGAGTCAACACTGACTTTTCACGAAACCATGAATGATTCATATAACCTTCCATATGAACATCCGCTGGTTTTTTACGTGTACATACTCTATAAAATCACCAAACTCGTATATACACTACGAATTCATCAACTCATAAAACTACTTTTTGCTTTCAACAATTTTCCATAAATCAAAGTTTGATTTTTCTTTTTAAACAAAAACGTGAACATGTCACGTAATTTAAAAAAAAATCGTGAGTCAATAACTCACATAAATTATATAAAAAAAAACTATTTTTCTCAAACGAGCATTCGTCTATAAAACGAGGATCTTTGCTATTTTTGTAAAAGTCTACATGTTCCAAACAAAGTTTTGAATGTTAACAAATAAATTTTATCATGAACTACAGGTCTTTTCAAAATTCCTTTAACTCTAGAGATCATTATTTATTGTTTCTATTACGAACGAACCTACGTTCCTAAAAGTATTTGTGAAAGTTCGTGCTTTGAAAATAAATTTGGGTTTTCATGAAACCTCATAAACAAAATTTTCTCTACTGCAACTGGACCATGTTTACTCAATAATATATGTATCTCTTTCATGTTAGGGATTTTTGCTCGTTTCTTAAACTATTGGACAAACGTGCATACGTATTCTCAAAAGCAACAAATTTAATAAAACCTACATATACATACTTGCATGAATTTTTTGTGTTATGAACAACTCATGAAAAACACCAAACACAAGCAAAAAAAAAGGGTTCGAACTTACCTGTCGGCGTCGGCCGGAACTTGATCGGACTGCAGTCGGTGACGGTCGGCGACGGCTGAATCCGGTGGAAAATCTTCCCTTCTTGTTGCTGCTCACGTGAAGGTGGTGAAGAGATGAAGAATCCTGGTCGGTCAAGACTAACAAATTATTAGAGTTTCTTCCCTTTTATATCAAATTTTATTTCCAAAACCTAATAAAACATAGGTTTCCTTTTTTGGGCTTGGGTCCATAAATCCTAAATCGACCAAAACTAGACTTTTGACCGGCCAAATCACTGATGCTTCATCTCTCCGTGCTCACGAAATCACACTCTATCACACTATCAGGGTCCTCATCCGAACATTTACTCGTACATGACACCATTGGAGCAAATCAAGGATTCTGAAAATACCTTTGTACGACTGAGTTCAACCACTAATCTCGTCGATTAAAAATCACCATTTAATGCTTACTGCGGAACATGACTGCCCCTCACTAAGCATGGGACTTAATGTAGATGGTGGATTTTCAACAAAGGACAAAATCGTAAAATCATGATACTGCATGTTTCTGACACGGCTTTCAGGAATGTGATGATTCATATTTTACAATCCATGGTGAATTTTTTTCCGAAAGGCCTCTACTAGCTGAGCGTTCGATACCTTGCATTTCATCATGCCCTCTATGTAGAATAACATAATTGGGCGGTTCTCCGTAAGATTGAGAGCATTAACGCCTTCATGACGTCGGTGATGCTCACTGTTCCCTGACTACATGAGAGAGACTCCCCTCTACATAGAAGAACGATTGGGCGGTTCTCCGTAAGATTGAGAGCAATAACGCCTTCAGGACGTCGGTGACATTCACTGTTCCCTGACTATGTAGAGAGACCGTGTATAGATCCAGGCGGTTCTCCGTAATATTGAGAGCAATAACGCCTTCAGAACTTCGGTAACACTCGCTTTTTTCTGACTATGCACCTTTCAGAACGGGTATGACGCTTTAACTGGCTAGTATCCCTTCTGATAGATTAATTCTACCGTGACATTCACTACTGAATTCCTAGAAGATAATCTATTTTATCTCATTGCTCCGATTTCATGATCGGATCCACGGCTGATCTCACGGAATGGTAATGGATAATCTTATTACTCCGATTTCATGATCGAATCCACGGGTGATCTCATGGAATGGTAATAATCTTATTACTCCGATTATGTGGTCGAATCCACGATCCCATGGAATGGTAATGCTCGTTTTATTATTCTGAATTCATGGTCGAATCCACCGCTGATCCTATGGATTGATAATAAGCAATTACTCACTTTTATTACTCAGTTTCATGAATTACTCTCCATTGAATTTCATAAACTAATAACAAATACTCAACAACCGGGCATCTGAACCATCACTGACTAAGCCCCACAAAAATGGTGCAAGTGTACTCGACAATGATGCACGACTGAGCACCCGGATGCACAAACGAGCATTCAAAAATATGGACAGATGAGGAATCCTACGCAAAACAGGAGAAAACAATAAATAATAATAAAATAATAAGAGGCACCATGGGCCGGGCCCACCGGCTGGCCGGTCGTGCCCTAGCCGTGGAGGGTCCCATGCCTCTCCCATTATTTTTCTTTATCTTGTTATTTTTCATGAACTCATGAAAACTCCTCCATCCCAGCAACTTTCTTTGTTTGAGCAATACTCACGGTTTCTCCATATTTTCACGGATTCATGAAAAATAATAATAACATAAAATAGGAAAAGGTGTGCGGGATCGGGCAACCTAGCCGGTCGGCTGTGCCCAAGCCGTGGCCGGTCCGACACCTTATAATCCCTATCCTTTTAATTATTATTTCCCAATTTCATGAAATTCCTCCATTTCAACAAAACTCATGGATTCTCCATAATATCACAGTTTCATGAAAAATAATAATATAAAATTAGGAAAAGTGTTGTAGGACCGGGAAACATAGCCAGCCGTCCATGCCCTAGCCGTGGCCGGTCCCACACCTTGCAATTCATAGTCTTTTATAATTATTATTTTCCTCAATTCATGAAACTCCTTGGTTTGAGCAAAAATCATGATTTCGTCGTAATTTCTCAAATATTGCTCAAATCATGAAAAACCAAATGCCAACATGGTCACACGACCGGCTAGCCTCTCATGGTGAGTTTAAATGTTAAAATACTCATATTTTAATATTTACAAAATATTGATCAATTGAGCATACATGCTCATTCCAACAAAAATCAAGAATTTCAGTCAAGATGAAACTCTTATGAAAATTTACAATGTTGCAGGAACGCACATCAGAAAATACTGAAACTCTCAGTACGGAAACATAGACACCATGGTAACACGTGCATTCCTTCTCGACCGACCAGGGTCATCCCTAGGGCTTGCACAAAACCGGTCCCATACGTTTTCATAATTCTGACCTAATTTGTTCAATTGCTCATATTGGGCCCAAATTCTCTACAACTAACCTGGGGATTGCTCAAACGACCAACAGCTGGTCCTGTGACCACCAAGAGCCGGTCTCATGCTCTCTTGGTCGGTCCCTCATTTTCATACTCATGATTTATCACTTAATGCTGAATCGAGCACTATTTCAACAAATGATGAAACCGACATTTAATCGTCATTCCTTCACCATCCGGCCAACTCAGGACCCTGGTGTACGCTCACTCGATCAATTGGGCATCACATGGACGTCCATAGTCCCATGTGGTCGGTCCTTCCTTCGCTCATGACCTATTTTCAGCAATTCGTCAAATAATGAGCAATTGATCAGAAATTAGGGTTTCAAACAAACGCTTAACAAATCATCATTCTGAGCAAGTTCAAACACTAAATAAATTTATGTTGGTCCAGCAAAAAACACATGGATTAATTATATAATATTCGGTAATATACCATTATTTTAATTAATATTTTATTGGGTCACGTCACCAATAAATCAGTAATTCTTCGAATTGAGCAATACTTGCTCAATTGCTCGAATATTGATCCAACTATCAATATTCAGTAATTTATCAGTAATTCGTCGAATTGAGCAATACTTGCTCAGTTGCTCGAATATTGATCCAACTATCAATATTCAGTAATTTATCAATAATTCGTCGAATTGAGCAATACTTGCTCAATTGCTCGAATATTGATCCAACTATCAATATTCAGTAATTTTTCGAATTGAGCAATACTTGCTCAATCGCCCAACTATCAATATTCAGTAATTCGCAATACTTGCTCAATTCCACGAATATTGATCCAAACCATCGATATCCAGTAATTCGTCGAGCAATACTTGCTCAGTTACTCGAATGTTCTACTGAGCAATTCGTCATTCATGCTCAATTCAACAAAACCTAGACTCGTTGTCTAATCAGTCAACGTGACTAATCAAATACACTTTTGCATGCAGACTCCACGATTCGTGAGACTTCAATCACGTCACATGGGGGATATCAACTAGGGTTTTGGTCTGGCGGCCTATGACAAGTGGATTCATCCACGATGAGAATGTGAGTAAGTCGTGTAATGGTTGAAGGAGTTAGCAAAGTAGTGGGTAGACGGTTAACCAAGTCTCCGCACGACCTGGAACTGGTTTCACCACGATCTTTCACTTTTCCACTCTTTCACTCAAGAAACCGTCACACTTACAGGGATTAGAGGTTCATCATTCTTGTAATATAAATAAGTCTAAATCGAGGACAACAGATCATTATCATCATTCGTCAAAAACTCGATTAGAACTTATTCACAAAACTCAACTTCAGCAATTCTTCAATTTGCAGAAATCTTCAACAGATCCACAATCCTTGATCATCATTGGTCCCACACAATTCTCAGCTTCCCTCCTACAAATCAACCCATCTCCATCTTTGTGACCGAATTGAATCTGGAACGACCATTGACTTGGTTTTGTCCGGAGTCCTACAGATTGATCTCTCGAATCTAAGCACTCCCTTTGCAGTGCATCTGTGTGAGGTTCAGTAGTTTTCTCGGTCGAGGAGTCTCGACAACACGTCTATCTCTTCAATTCCCTAAAAAACCAGCAAACCGTTTTTCCCCATCCACAATATTAACTAAGGAATGCAAGTTTGCAAACCGTGGCTATAAAGTTCATGAATCGATTCGAGTGAATCAAATCGTTTTTACTTCGATTGTGTTTTGTATACTTCTATAAGATATAAGCAATTGAACAACTCTCTAACTAGTTCATTTGAGTCATTTGAACTAGTTATGGTGATGAAGAACATGGTTGATATGAAAGTGATCATATGGCTAACCATTTGCTTAACTACTGTTGAACCAACAAATGTACATGTTTGGGTATGGTTACACAAACCTAAAACGTGCATTTCATTTGTGTGTAACAAGCTAAGTTTTCGATCTAACGGTTGTAAGATATTAGCTTGAATCTAATCAGGTTTTCATCTAACGGTGAATATTGAATGCTTTGTTACTAGGCTAACATTGATTGCAAACCCTGATTTGAAAGACTATATAAGGGAGAAATCTAGCAACTGGGAAACCTAATCCCCACACGTCCTGTGTGATACTAGTTGTATAAGCTAGAGTCGATTCACCTTTAACCTTAGGTTTCTACCGAGACCCTGTAGGTTAACGACTTGAAGACTTCATTGGGATTGTGAAGCCAAACCGATACTACTTTCTTGTAGTTGTATGATCTGATCTTGCTGTTTCTATCGTATTGAGTACAATCGTAACGATTGGCTTGAGATTGATGTCTCCGATATGCAAGATATAAAAGTAATCACAAACATCTTCTTCTCATCGTTTGTGATTTAACAATATCTTCTTTCGCCGCGTCGATTAAGATTATTGTGAGGTGATTGATCATACTAGGTCGTTCTTCTGGAATATAAGTCTGGGTTATCAATTGGTTCATGTTCACCTTGATTTATCAAAAGACGGAACAAAACTCGTAGGTATTTCTGCGGGAGACAGATTTATCTATTACCGTAGACTTTTTCTGTGTGATACAGATTTTTTTATTAAAGTCTTCGACTTTGGGTCGTAGCAACTCTTAGTTTTGGATGAGATCAACTAAGGGAATCAAGTACGTAGTATCCTTCTGGATCAGAGACGTAGGAGCATAACTGTACCTTGGATCAGTGTGAGATTGATTGGGGTTCAACTACAATCCAGACCGAAGTTTGTGAACTATTTACAAACTTATTCCCGGTACTTAAGTCCACGTACCTGGTCCGCGTACTTAGGTTGGTTATATTCTAAAAACGATTATTCGTGAACTTATACTTATATTAACTAAGGAACGCAAGTTTGCAAACCGTGGTTATAAAGTTCATGAATCGATTCGAGTGAATCAAATCGTATTTGCTTCGATTGTGTCTTGTATACTTCTATAAGATCTAAGCAATTGAACAACTCTTTAACTAGTTCATTTGAGTCATTTGAACTAGTTATGATGAAGAAGAACATGGTTGATATGAAAGTGCTCATATGGCTAACGATTTGGTTAACTACTATTGAACCAACAAATGTACATGTTTGGGTACGGTTACACAAACCTAAAACGTGCATTTCATTTGTGTGTAATAAGATAAGTTTTCGATCTAACGGTTGAATGATATTATCTTGAATCTAATCAGGTTTTCATCTAACGGTGAATATTGAATGCTTTGTTACTAAGCTATCATTGATTGCAAACCCTGATTTGAAAAACTATATAAGGGAGAACTCTAGCAACTGGGAAACCTAATCCCCACTCCTCCTGTGTGATACTAGTTGTATAAGCTAGAGTAGATTCTCCTTTAACCTTAGGTTTCTATCGAGACCCTGTAGGTTAACGACTTGAAGACTTCATTAGGATTGTGAAGCCAGACCGATACTACTTTCTTGTAGTTGTGTGATTTGATCTTGTTGTTTCAATCGTATTGAGTACAATCGTAACGATTGGCTTGAGATTGATATCTCCGATATGCAAGATATAAAAGTAATCACAAACTTATTCATCTCATCGTTTGTGATTCTAAAATATCTTCTTTCGCCGCGTCGATTAAGATTATTGTGAGGTGATTGATAATACTAGGCTGTTCTTTGGGAATATAAGTACGGGTTATCAATTGGTTCCTGTTTACCTTGATTTATCAAAAGACGGAACAAAACTCGTAGGTGTTTCTGTGGGAGACAATTTTTTCATTTACCGTAGACTTTTCTGTGTGATACAGATTTTTTTACTAAAGTCTTCGACTTTGGGTCGTAGCAACTCTTAGTTGTGGGTGAGATCAGCTAAGGGAATCAAGTACATAGTATCATGTTGGGATCAGAGACGTGGGAGCATAATTATACCTTGGATCAGTGTGAGAATGATTGGGGTTCAACTACAGTCCAGACCAAAGTTAGTTTGTAGTAGGCTAGTGTCTGTAGCGGCTTAATACAGTGTGTGTTCAATCTGGACTAGGTCCCGGGGTTTTTCTGCATTTGCGGTTTCCTCATTAACAAAACTTTTGGTGTCTGTGTTATTTCTTTTCCTCATTATATTGTTTATCTTTATAATTTAAATATCACAGGTTGTGCGTTTGAATCAATCAATTGGTAAATACAACCTTTAGTTGTTGATTGAAATTAATTGATACTTGAACATTAGTCTTTAGCACCGTTCAAGTAATTTCTCTTGTATTCAACTAGACTCGCAGATTTCTATTTGCTTGAGTAAGTATTGAATCGAGAAAAAGAGATATAACTCTTTGATATACTTTAATAAGATTGAGTCTAGTTGATTCTCTTGAAAGTGTATTGGAGTTAGTCCATACAGATTGTTAATGTAAATATTGAGTGTGGTTGTTGTACCCCTGCTTTTTCAATTGGTATCAGAGAAACAAACACGTTTAAAGACCTTACAAGTCTGTGTTTGTAGCGATTTGAGTCTATGAAAAGGAATTCTATCTCAATAAATGCACCACCAGATCCAGATATTGCGGAATCTTCTTCTATGACTGATTTAATTAAATCCGTAGAAGATATTCTATCTAAACCTCCGCCAGGTTTAAAATCCCTTGAAGTGTTTTCAGGGCTTGAAAATAAACTTGAAAAATCTATCTTCTGATGTTGATTTATTTCTCTAGAATGAACAAGAGTCTCTTGACATACTAAATCAAGTTATGATGAATAACATTCATGTTGAGGTTGATATTGATTTGCTAGTCAGTGAGTGTAACACTCCTCCTTTGAGTGATCCAACCAGTTTTAACAAATTGAACGAGTTACAAGAGGAGTTTAAATCTCTATCAAGAATGAATTGATTCATTACCCAATTCTTGCCACCTTCTATCAAGATAATAGCATTGCCTTCATTAAATAAGCAAGGATGTCTCTTTCCACCAAAAGAATATCCCTTTGCAATACTAAAAATTATCTGCAAAAATTGTTTCTCATAAGGTTGAAAATAAGAAATCAGAAACACAATTCTTATTGTGCTCTCTGGATGTTCGCTGAAAAACCTATAGAAACAATTCCTTGGGTTTTCTCCAATACTGTAAAATGTAAGAGCTGCTGGAAAGAAACTTTCTCTTGGTGTTATGATGTGCAAGATTTATTTTTACTCAAAGCAAATATTTGTTGAGCTAGTGCTCTTTGTTTGTACCAAACGAGTCCTTCACTTGCACATGTGTAGTTTGCATACTTCGAACCTAGAACCGCTTCACGAACGAATCTCGTTCCTAAACGTGTTAGAATGGTTCCTCGATACTTAAAAATAGAAAGGATTCTATTCGTTCACCACGTCCTCTTCTTCTTCTTCTTCAGCTCGTGTACGAAAAAGAAAAACAACAACTCTGCTTCTCTCGATTCTCATCAACCACCTTGTTCAATCTCATCAAGTTTTCCTGGGTTCTTTAGAATCACAACGAAAAAATACTTCAGGGGTTGGTGTCCGTTCTTCTCCATCTTGCAGTTCCGGTACTTTACTATTAATATCAGTTCACGAACCAAGTAAGTTTCTCAAACTTCTCGTTCACATACTTTACCAAGAATATTTTCCAGGAAGAGAGCTAATCGTGGAGAGAGTTCGGGTACCCAAAATTGTGATGACTCCTTTTATGATTCAAGTTTGCGAATTAGGTTCATGAACACTAAAGCACATGATTATTGTGTGGAGTATAGTACTAAGAAGCCCATTATTGAAAAAATTTATAATCCTGTTGAACTTAGAGTAGAAGGTCTTCCTAGGTTCTTTGAGAATCATGATTGGGGAATTATTCACCGTCCCATGGGTACTGCCTATATGGAACTGACAGCCCAATTTTATGCTAACTTGCACGAGCCTGATTGTGTAAACTGTACCTTCAAGACTCTTGTTGAAGGAAAAGTAATTGTTGTGGATTGTCAAGTTATTGCTCATCTCCTAGACTTGACTCATGTTGGTGACTTTCTTTTACCTCCTCCTGAGCACCTGAGACCTTCTCCAAATGTGCTCTCAAATTTCCTTCTTGTAAGGGATGTTTTCTGGAGTGAAGGTAAGATTGATGCACATGATGTTGCACTGTTCCTCAGAGCTGCCGGAAAATTACTAGTAGCTAACCTTATTATGATACAATTGAACTTTGATGTTGTATAATAATATTATGACACTGTATAACAATGATTGAGAATTCTTGTTTTCTCATTGTTATAGCTACGGATTTTCAACAACGATGATGTTAAACTTACAACCTTTGGAATCATTGGAGTACTTGGAAGTGACGAAGATTTCGAGTAATGTTGAAGATTAGGCATGTGGAAGAAGAGATTTTGTATTCCATATGTATTGATAGTTTTGTCACTAAAATTGACAAAGGGGGAGATTATTAGAGCACTGCTCGGTCGAACTCGCATGTGTTTCTATCTCAAGCATGTTTGCCAATGTTAGTGATCAAAACTATAAGTCTTGATTTCTAGTATACTATAGCTAAGTCTCAGACTAGGATAGAAATTGTAGTTGAGCTCAAGAACTCCATGGCGATCATCATACAAAACGAAGAACTACTCAAGGAACTGGTGGAACATCATCGACTAAAAGGTATGTGGAGACTTGAACTTATCTATCACTCAAAAGTCTATCTACTCTATATCCTATCTTGAGACAAAACTCGTTTTGCTATATAGACTTTGATTATACACATTTACTATTTCGAGCCAAGTTTATCTCGCTTATCTATTTCTCGAAATATGTGTTGGTAAGCTTTCGCTTTGGTCAAGTTCATCTTTATCTAGTGACGAAAGTCATGTTATGTTTCAATCACTTGAAAATGGCTTTGACGAAAAATGGTTTTTGAATAACAACTATATAACGTCCTCTAAGAATGTTTCAATTTTTGAAATGAGAGTTTAGATTATATAACCAATGTTGGATATAAGCAGTGTGTGGTAACACGTACATGTATAAATCCTTATTCCTTGAACCAAAGTCTGTGTACTTTGTTGCTCAGGAAACTGGAACAGAGTCCGCGAACCCAGTCCGCGTACTGTCGGAGGTTCTCTTCCCGAGAAAATCTGCTGGAGTTTGTGAACTATTTACAAACTTATTCCCGGTACTTAAGTCCGCGTACCTGGTCCGCGTACTTAGGTTGGTTATATTCTAAAAACGATTATTCGTGAACTTATACTTATATTAACTAAGGAATGCAAGTTTGCAAACCGTGGCTATAAAGTTCATGAATCGATTCGAGTGAATCAAATCGTATTTGCTTCGATTGTGTCTTGTATACTTCTATAAGATCTAAGCAATTGAACAACTCTTTAACTAGTTCATTTGAGTCATTTGAACTAGTTATGATGAAGAAGAACATGGTTGATATGAAAGTGCTCATATGGCTAACGATTTGGTTAACTACTATTGAACCAACAAATGTACATGTTTGGGTACGGTTACACAAACCTAAAACGTGCATTTCATTTGTGTGTAATAAGATAAGTTTTCGATCTAACGGTTGAATGATATTATCTTGAATCTAATCAGGTTTTCATCTAACGGTGAATATTGAATGCTTTGTTACTAAGCTATCATTGATTGCAAACCCTGATTTGAAAGACTATATAAGGGAGAACTCTAGAAACTGGGAAACCTAATCCCCACTCCTCCTGTGTGATACTAGTTGTATAAGCTAGAGTAGATTCTCCTTTAACCTTAGGTTTCTATCGAGACCCTGTAGGTTAACGACTTGAAGACTTCATTAGGATTGTGAAGCCAGACCGATACTACTTTCTTGTAGTTGTGTGATTTGATCTTGTTGTTTCAATCGTATTGAGTACAATCGTAACGATTGGCTTGAGATTGATATCTCCGATATGCAAGATATAAAAGTAATCACAAACTTATTCATCTCATCGTTTGTGATTCCAAAATATCTTCTTTCGCCGCGTCGATTAAGATTATTGTGAGGTGATTGATAATACTAGGCTGTTCTTTGGGAATATAAGTCTGGGTTATCAATTGGTTCCTGTTTACCTTGATTTATCAAAAGACGGAACAAAACTCGTAGGTATTTCTGTGGGAGACAATTTTTTCATTTACCGTAGACTTTTCTGTGTGATACAAATTTGTTTATTAAAGTCTTCGACTTTGGGTCGTAGCAACTCTTAGTTGTGGGTGAGATCAGCTAAGGGAATCAAGTACATAGTATCATGTTGGGATCAGAGACGTGGGAGCATAATTATACCTTGGATCAGTGTGAGAATGATTGGGGTTCAACTACAGTCCAGACCAAAGTTAGTTTGTAGTAGGCTAGTGTCTGTAGCGGCTTAATACAGTGTGTGTTCAATCTGGACTAGGTCCCGGAGTTTTTCTGCATTTGCGGTTTCCTCGTTAACAAAACTTCTGGTGTATATGTTATTTCTTTTCCTCATTATATTGTTTATCGTTATAATTGAAATATCACAGGTTGTGCGTTTGAATCAATCAATCGGGAAATCCAACCTTTGGTTGTTGATTGAAATTGATTGATACTTGAACATTGGTCCTTGGTACCGTTCAAGTAATTTCTCTTGTATTCAATTAGACTCGCATATTTCTATTTGCTTGAGTAAGTATTGAATCGAGAAAGAGAGATATAACTCTTTGATATACTTTAATAAGATTGAGTCTAGTTGATTCTCTTGAAAGTATATTGGAGTTAGTCCATACAGATTGCTAATCGAAATATTGGGTGTCCTTGTTGTACCCCCGCTTTTTCAGAACTCTTAATGGTATTTCATTTGGTAGAATAAACTCGTAATAGTAGTTCATTATACCAGTTCATTTTGTATAATGTATCCGTATGGCAGTTCCCTTTATAAAATTAACTAGGCCATAACGACACGGGATGTTTTGTCCTTAATATGATATTGTTCACATTCCTCTTGCTTCATTTTTTCCATGAGTAATTATTTTGATATTCAAATAGGTTTTTGGCAGAAAAATAATGGGTTACCTGATCTTTTTATTTTTTACTTAAGCATGTTATTTCAATTTATTATTTGGATGGAGTAATAATGTTGTGCCAACATGAAAAAAAGAAAAAAACACAGTAAATAGATATTTTCCCATTTATTGTTCCATCACACCATAATTTTAAATTTCAAAAAGAATATTTCATCTGACAGTACATATACTTAAACTGGCAATCCAACTCCATGATGTTTATCACTACATTGGTTTCGAAATTATTGATAACTAAGGCTCTAAGGAACGAAGCAAAAACCCATGATATTTTCCCTACTATAGATAAATTTTTTTTTTTTTTTTTTTTGCAAATGTGACAGTTATAAAAATGAAGAACCCTTGGCTATTGGAAGGTTGAGATATACATATGTGAGCTGAAAAAATAAACTTATAAAAGTAAATCAAAACATGTGTAAGATTCTTTCTCTACCATATTGATAACATAAAACTGAAGAAATTCGTGGATAAAAAGATTTCACACCAACTATCCTAAGTAGTGCATGAATGGCGTTCTCTCATCTAGTGTTACTCAAGTAATTTGGAGCAATAAAGAGCATAGTCATATTGATATTTGTATCTACATAATCAACTAACCTTCTGAAGAAAAATTATTAGTTTCAAGGTAAAGCCGACACAAACTTCTACCGCCTCCAATGTGTAGAACACACACTTTTAATCGGGCTTGAGATTAAACAAATACCCCAACATTAGTCAAATAATTTCTACAGATACGGGATCGAAACAAAGTGCTAACGGGAAAAATGAGTGACTAACATCAGTGTTACAAAGAAAATACCCTATATGTATCAAATTTAGTTAACCAAACATGTATTCAAATTAAAAAGTCATCAACTTAACACAAAAATACAAAAGAACCCAAGTTAAATCAATACTTGCATAAACAAAACTTATAAGAGAATTTTGTGATTATTAAATACCTTTAAAATCACTATTAGAGATTTAATTGCATGCCTCGTTAAAAATTACGGTAGGACGAAATCACCAGATTAATCTGTAGAGATTTCAGTAGATATGTAGCAATTCAGAGAAGTTTACACTGGTGATGATGCGCTCCATCTAAGTGTTGTTCGATTGATTATTTTTTTTAGAAGGTTTAGGTTTTCATTGGAGAAACCGAGAGGGAGCGTTTAATTATATTCATTATCATTCAGAAATCCAAGACCAGCTCGCGCTCTGCTTACGGGATCTAAACACAACCTAAGATTTATCTATTGGACGGAGAAACCTTGATACTAAATACGTAGTTTTTAGTATTTATTATATAACGTGACATCCAAATGTTTTTTTACTTCTTAATTTTCATGTATTTTAACCGAGTTTATATTAGCATTAAGACGATCAACCACATTTCTATTTTATGGCGTTACCTTTTTGTAGAGGCACATAGTTAACATAGTCAATTACTACTCATCAACACCCGCCAGCACCATAAAACCGCCATATATCACTTCTTTCTCCACCACCACCACCATTGCCCATCCCTCGTAGAATATTGGGCACACTTATAACTTTTAATCCCATACATCATGTATAAAGTTTAGGTTTAACAAACTTAGGTCGTCAATTAATTTATTCAACTATATGTTTTTTGTTAATACTGAAAATCATGCGTACGAACAGTTACCAAAGATAACAGTGGTACCAAAAACAGCCATTTTATCTTATATGATTTGGTATCATCCCAAATATATTTGTTGCCCGTCTTTACTGTTCGTGTCAAAAACAACCAACTATATTTTTCACAATACAATGTTACCCGTCATGTAAATTTATTTATTTTTGATTCAAAAAGAAAAAACCAATACCACCACCATTAAAACCATCTAGCGCCACTATTTCTTCCACCAAAACTAATCTTATCGCCTCCACCACTTAGTAACACCTTCCACCGCTTCCAGCACCTACTTCTTTTTCTACTACCACCGCCACCACTAATATCTATTGAAATAATTTCTGTCAAAATTATTTATTAATGGAGATATGTATTAATATTAATTAAGGGACATTTATAATGTAAAATTAATAAATCATTTATCATGAGAAATTAGTGAGACACCAATTAATAAAACACTTATACTAATTAATATTAAGTTGAACAAACCATGACCATTGATTTATCTTTTCTCTAGACAAATCTGGGCCACCACTTATATAGGCAAACTTAGCCAAGCTTTGTTTTGTATCTTAGACTAGCTATTATGGTAGTTCATTTAAGTAGTTCATTTTGTAGAATGAACCCGTATGATAGTCTTGGATAACGTAAAAATTAAAACTCTCGAAATATAGCAACAATGATACTCGTTGGAAAGGTCTCATCGAGAGCTTTCCGGATATATTGTTTCTTTTATTTTATCTTTTGCTTATGGTTCAAAAGGTATTTAAATTTTAAGTTTTTTTTAAATGAAGAGAGAGAAAAAAGAAAGAAAATGGTATTTCTGACACTATTTCAAGACTGTTGGTCTTATTAATCCTATGACCAAATATTAATTTTTTTGGACCAAACTAAAAATATATTTTTAAAAAGGACCTTAGAGTAACTGGACCATGTCAACAAGACCAAACAGACACACTATTATAATTTTAGGACTATTTGATAGTTTATACTTTAACATATTAAGAAGAAAACATAAGTTTTGGGTAACGCCCCAGAACATGGACATAGCCCTGTATCCCTCGCGTAAAGTCATAAACCAACATTTGCAAAGACTAGATACAGTGAAAATTCATTTAGAATCCTATTATAGGGGCTCTAAGGATTTAGTTTTGAGGTCTCCTATGGATTCAAATGTCCTAAATATAAATGAAGGGGATCTAATCTAGAATAAAAATACAAAAATATCCTAAATTTAGTTAACACCTGGACCTAAACCTAAATCTAACCCCCCAAAAAAAGAAACACGACTGTAACAAAAAAAAAAACGACTCATTCTCTTCTTCCTCTCTTTCTTCTCCTTCATCGCCTCTTGTTCCTATTTTTCTGTCAGAGCACTGCTCGGTCGAACTAGAAAGTGTTGTTATCTCAAGACTGTTTGTCAAATTTAGTTGTCAAAACTATAAGTCTTGATTTCTAGTCTACTTATATCTATGTCTCGGATTAGGATAGAGTGTGTAGTTGAGCTTTAGACTTCACAGCGTTCATCGACTGAAGACGAAGAACTACTAAGGGGAGCTTGTGGAAGTTCATCAACAAAAGGTACGTGGAGACTTGAACTCATCTATCACTTAGAAGTCTATTCGATTCTATCTCCTATTGAGACAAAGTCGTATAGCTATATAGACTTTACATTATACACATTTGATATTTCGAGTTGAGTTTAACTTGCTTATATCTCTGTCGAATTATGTGTTGAAATTTTTTTTTGTTTAACCACGTTCATCATTATTCATGACGAAAGTCAAAAGATGATCATGTGAAAGTCACCTGTAACATCTTACATGATTTGTGTGAGACAGTCATTTGATGTAGACTCGGAATGTTTCGTGTTGGTCATTCGATCACTTGAAAATTGGTTATAAGCTAATAGTTTGTGTGAGATAGCTATTGTCGTCTTCTAAGAATGTTTCAATGATCGAAATGGGAGTTAAGAGATAAAACCATGACTGGATACATTACAGTTCGTATACTTAGTGTACGAACTGTTTTGACGGAATTCAGGATCGGAAGTTTGCATACCCGTTCGTAAATTTATTCAATTGTTTAAGTCAGGGTACTTAAGTTTGCATACCCGTTCGCAAACTGATTTAACTGTTGAATTCCGAGAACCAAGTTTGCGCACCCGTTTGCAAACGGATTCAATTGAGTACGATGTGGAGCTAAAGTTTGCGTACCCATTTGCAAACTGTCTTGTGACCAATGTCCGGAACTTAAGTTTGCGTACCCGTTTGCAAACTTAAGTGGTACAAGTTCTAAAATAGGCAAAGTATGATTTTATACTCATGAACAAATACATTTATAAATTAAGGAATGCAATCTTTGCAAACCGTGGCTAAAATGTTCATGAACTAATTCTTTTGAATCAATCCGATTTTGCTTCAACTGTGTCTTGTATACTTTTATGAGAATATAAACAATTGAATAACTCTATGAGTAACACCATTAGATTCATTTAATTATCAATTGATCTAGAAGTGTTAAGATGAACATGGTTAAGAGAAAAGTGTTCATATGGCAAACTTCGGTTAACTGTTATTGAGCGAACTCAATATACACGTTTAGGTACGGTTACCCTTATCTAAATGAAGGTATATTTCATTTGTGTGTAACAAGCTAAGACCATATAACGGTGGAAAGATATTAGCTTGAATCAGGTTTCATCTAACGGAAAATATTGATTGCGTTGTTCCAAAGTTATCAAACCCAAATTTGAAGACTATACAAGGGAGAACTCTACCAACTGGGAAGCCTAATCCCCACACCTCCTGTGTGATACTAGTTGCGATTATAGTCGATTCTCCTATAACCTAGGTTTTTCCTAAAACCATTATAGGTTAATGACTTAAAGACTTAATTTGGGATTCGTGAAGCCAGACCCAACTATTTTCTCTGTAGTTACATGTTCTGATCCTACTTGTTCTATCGTATTGAGTACTATCTTCTCTAATATTTGCTCGAGATTTATCTCCGATAAGTAAGATAAAAAAGTAGTCAGAAAGCTCTTCGTCTCATTCTTTGTGATTCCACAATAACTTGTTCTACTACCATATGGTTAAGTTATTGTGAGGTGATTGATATTTGTAGGTTGTTCTTCGGGAATATAAGAACGGATTATCGATTGGTTCCTGTTCACCTTGATTTATCAAAATATGGAACAAACTTCGTAGGTATTTCTGTGAAAGACAAATTTATCTATTAAAATAAACTTTTCTGTGGGATACAGGTTTGTTTATCAAGTCTTCAACTTTGGGTCGTAGCAAGTCTTAGTTGTGGGTGAGATCAGCTAAGGGAATCAAGTGCGTAGAGTCCTGCTGGGATTCAGAGGCGTAAGGAACGCGAATGTACCTTAATCAGTGTGAGATTGGTTAGGGCTCGACTACATTCCAGTCCGAAGTTAACTTGTAGTAGTCTAGAGTCTGTAGAGGCTTAATACAGTGTGGTGTTCAAATCTGGACTAGGTCCGGGGTTTTTCTGCATTTGCGGTTTCCTCGTTAACAAAACTTCTGGTGTCTGAGTTATTTATTTTCCACATTATATTTGTTTATATAATTGAAATATCACAGGTTGTGTGTAGTTCAATCTATTGGTAAATCCAACCTTTGGTTGTTGATTGATATTGATTGACGCTTGGTTATTGGTCTTTGGCACCATCCAAGTTATTTCTCATATTGATCCCGCTCACAGATTTCTATCTGTTCGATTGCATATTGATTTGAGAAATTGAGATATAACTCTTGGATACTTTTCTGTGATTGAATCTGAATCTCTAGTTGATTCTCTTGGAATTGTATTGGAGTTTCCCATACAGAGTGCCGAACGAAATATTGGATGTGGTTGTTAGACCCCCGATTTTTCATTTTCCATTTTTTTCTTTTTCAACGACGATTATCTTAGCCAATAACGACTTCAACTGGGTAAGAACTGAGAAACTCATCCTTTGTTTTTTTTTGCTTTTGATTTCAGAAATATGTTAGATTTAGAATTATACACGGTTGGGAAACCAATATTTTCCTACCGTAAACCGATTCTACGGTTGGGAACCCTGAATCGTAGAAATTTTTTATGGTTGGGAGCTCATATTTTCCCAGTCGTATATAGTGTTTAGGTTAGAAAACCTAACCGTATGTTGATTTTTTTTAAAAAGAAAGTGGTTATTTTTCGCAATTTTCTCAATAGTAAATTACTCTGACTTTTCTACAGTTGAAAAAATATGAACTTCCAACCGTATATGTTGTATTTACTGTTAGGTTTCTAAACCTTAAGTTTAATTTTTTTTGAAAAAAATGATTTTTGATTTTCAAACACTAATTATAAATCAAATTACTAGTTTAATTTAGACACTAATATTAGATAATTTAATTTTTAACACTAATTAATCGAGGGCATTCCAACTACTAATAAAACTAGTAAGATAAGAAGTTTTGTTGATTGGTATTTGATTTGAGAAATTCGTTGGTTGGTCCTAGGCCATATAGTTATTTATAGTAGGGTCAAACCGGAATTTTCTTTTATCTAGAGGTCCAAAATTAAATAAAACATGGAAATGACCATAATACCCCCACTACCAAACGTGTGTGTCTACATGCTCATTATATCGAATACATATCTGCTACACTGCTTACAAATTCGAGTACATATTTGCTACACTGCTTACAAATTTGAGTACATATCTGCTATACTCCTTACAAATCTGAGTACATATCTGCCGGACTGCTTACAAATATAATACGTATCCGCTGGACTGCTTACAAATTCGAGTATATATTTGTTGCTTACAAATTCGAGTATATATCTGCTGCACTACTTACAGGTAGAGTACATGTCTGTTAGAATCAATGAAAAATAAATTAGAAAACATATTACATCACATATATTGTAGGATCATACCAATTAATCTCTAATAGTTCTTCAATACAGTATTAAATCATAGAAAAATAAAGGAAAACCTATATATGCACAGTAACACAGAATAAACTATACAAAACTAGCACATATTTCAGTATTTCGCATACGTAATCATGGATCAAACAAAAAAAAGTGGCAAAACTCTGAATAAAACAGAATCAGAATAAGTTTTCATCAATACGCCATATACGTACTGCATATTCATGAACCAAAAATCAACTGCATGAAAATAAGAATTGATGAATCCATGAATATAACATAATCAAAGCACATTTTCCAGTATTACATATACGTCCCCATGGATCGAACCCAAAAACAGTGGCAAAACTCTGAATAAAACAGAATCAGAAGATGTTTCTATCGGTATGCCATATACATACCACGTATTCATGAGCAAAAAATCAAATACATGTCAAGAAGAAGTGATGAATCCATTAATATAACTGAATCAAAGCACATATTTCAGTATTACACATACGTACTCATGGATCGAACCCAAAAAAGTGGCAAAACTCTGAATTAAATAGAATCAGAAAAAGTTTTTATCAGTACGCCATATACGTATTGCGTATTCATGAACTAAAAATGAACTGCATGTCAAGAAGAAGTGATGAATCCATGAATATAACCGAATCAAAGCACTTCAGTATTACACATACGTACTAATGGATCAAACCAAAAAAAGTGGCAAAACTCTGAATGAAACAGAATCAGAAGAATTTTATATCAGTACGCCATATACGTACTGTCAATTCATACACAAAAACAAACTGTAAAAAACCTAAAAACATAAAAGCGTCATAAAAATGGGATTTGATCTTCATAATACAATTGAAAAACAAATCAAAAAAAGAGAAACGAACAAAATAATCAAAGAAGAAGATTAGAAAACATACCTGGAAACACAAACAATCTTCTCGTCATAAATTCATAACGATGCATCTTCTTCTTCTTCTCAAAAATAAACTAGGTTTATCTCGTTATGGGATATATGTTGTTGCTTCATACACAAAAACAAACTGAAACAAATCTAAAACTGTAGCGCCCCCTAAGCTAGCAGCTTACTAATCCAAGAGATTAACTAAATAAGAGGCACTAAAAATCTAAATCATTTACTTAAACATTCCATTAAGATATCTGCTGCAAAACTTAACCCAAAACTAGCCCCGCTTAAAATTATATATATACAAGAACTCCTCTCAAATGATACGTATACAATAGTCATTTGGTTTACAAATACAGTATATGCAAAATATAATAAACATAGCAAAAGTTAATTAACTAACGAAATCAACCCTTGAAGATTTCGCTGCGCAACTCTGATCTCTCTGAAACTGAAAGTGGGAAAGGGTGAGCACATCATCCCTAGAATGGGTGCCCAGCAGGAATAACATTTAACTTTAAAGAAATCATAAGCAAGATTTGGAAAATAATACATGTTTTTCCCAAACATCAAAGTGACTAAGTCACTGGAAATACACAAACATGTATATGGACAAACTCCTTCTTCAAACAATGTATAATATGGTTGTGCAATTCCGAACTCGCAAATCCACACCTAATCGTACGTATGGATGTCGACAATTCTGAACTCGCTAACTGTCGGCCAATATATCATAAAAGATTTAGGTATAAATGTGAAGGAGCGTATCCTATATATCACAAGTGGAAATTCTTATTTCCCATACAATTCATAATGACATTCAAAACATTACAAGTCCTTTCCAAACCATGGAAATATTAAAAGAATCAATAGAACATTCGTAACACAAACTAAACAATGCATGGATTGCACAAACAGATAATGCATGAGTTTGTAAAACATAAACTTTTGTAAAAGAAACAACAATGGTTTCAAAAGAGTTAAATGTATTCCCACCTATTTTGATGACAAGCCACGCCTACCTCGAAATCCACGATCCACTGGTTCGTCCTCTGAATCGATCGTTTGTTAATAGAGTCTAACTGTTAATCACACAAGAAGTCTAAGAATCTAGCCAAAATGGCTCACACAAGAATCATACAATTCTATATAAGGTTTGCTAATTCTATTAGATTGGTTCTATAGTCATTTCGGTAAGTCCAATGAGTATCTACAACTTTGAAAAAGAAGCCAAAGGCTAATTCAGACCATAACTAGTCCAAAACATCCAACTAACTTAACTAGTCCTAAGCCCAAGTCTTCTACTCCGTCCCATTAATCTAAGGCCTAGTCTACCTGAGTCAACTAACGATCACTGATGGTCAACGGGGTCAATTAACAACGAATGTTAGTCAAAGGTCAAACTTCAGGGTCAAAGGTTTAACTCGGTCAAGATTCAGTGAGTCAAGTCTGGTCAGGTCTGGTTACAGAGTTAACTCAGTCAGATACACTGAGTCATCTAAGCTGACTGGGATGACTAATAGGTCTCAATCAATGATTCAACAACAAACTTCCACTGTTTTTCATAACAAGACTGATACTGATATCTATTGAAAAAACTACACAAGCCAATGTACAATTCAATTATTCTTAAATAAAACTTCAACTTCAATTACAATTACAATTACAAAGTAGGTTTACCTGCAATGGCAGCTTTAAGCTTTCACAACAATCACTAACACCAACTAACACCAATTCATCCTCTTTGTAAAAACTTACACTCGCCTAATTCTTAACCACCACACAAACATCAAAACTCACAAATTCATAAGTGCAACTCAACTCTCCAAATTCCTTAACTGCACTCACATATAACTTATCCATTTTGCACTTAGCCCTATGATTTCCATAACCCAACCATAACATCTCAGTTAACTCTCAACTGTAACACCACAGCCTCAACCCACTGGTAAGACTCATTCCCTTTGCAACATAACCATTCATCTATGTCTCAACAATTGCAGACACCAACAACACCACTTACAACTCAATAACTTGGTACCTCAGGTCAACACAATCAACAAACACAGCAGCACCATCATCATATCAATCACATAACTAATTCAAGTCTCCAATACCACTCTCCTATAGCAGTTACACATATACAAGAAGTCCAACTTCAATCAACAATCATCCCCTGTACATTTGAACTACACTAGCTACAATCCATTCATGATCTGTTTCCATATAAATCACTACATCACCATAATTGTAGCTCAAACACTCCTAACATGGTACTCATTCATCCTGAAAATAACAATTCCAAATCCGACACTTTAAAACTTCAATTCAAACAAAATACACAACTTGTATAAAATTAAACTAAAATAACAATTACCTGATACCAGCTTCCCAAGTAATTGAAATCATTCTCTTCTTTACTCAATTCAACCCAACAAAACAACCACCATCTTTGTTTCACAGTAAACTCCAAATTAATTCCCAATCCTCAACACCGAAACCCCAAAATCATTCTCACGTTATTCCTTAACTTTAAATCCTTTTTCATATAAAACTTAACTCTAATTACTCTTCAACACCCTCAATTCAGTTCATCATTATCAAAACTATCACTAATCACCTCATCTTCCATATCTGTGATTCCTCAACTTGTCTACACCCTCTTCTTAACCTCAAGACAACTCGGTAACCTTCCGCTGATATTACTCTTTCGTCACCAATTTATTCTCTTCATAAGTAACTTAACCAATGAACCCTAAAACCCCAAATTTGATAAGAACCCCTTAAATCTGCAATTTCTTAATCAATCTTCAAACTAACTCCACAACTTCCATCAAACACCAATTAATAACGAACCCATCTCTAAATCCATCTTATTCCTCTTTAATCGAACTTCTAAGCAAGCCTCTGAGAAAACCTAATTCTTTGATTCTTCTCTAAAACAACTCCAAAATTTCAATTAAACCTCAACTCTTTTGTTATTCATCCATTAACAACCCAATAACTTATCAATTTCCTTTTCAACACGACATCGATCATAAACCCTAACTTGATTCTCCCTGATTAACTTAACTTTAGAATCTAATTCAATTGCACAACCATATTCACCACCTGCAATCAATCCTTGATATTTTCCTTCTTGTTACGATCTCAAGAAACTCGAATTTGATTCACAAACTTTCATTAGCTGGCGAGAACAGAGAAGGAGGAGAAGAAAAGAAAGAACATAAGAGAAATAGAAGAGGAAAGAAGAAAGAAGAACTTGGAAGAAGAATGAATTATTCGATCGGGTTTTGGTGATAAGAACAACGGGGAAACACTAAACACACACTATCCGTGATAAGGGAAGCCCGGGTCGGTCTAATGGCCAAAAAGACTAATTTTCCCTTTATGCTAATCTGATGATTTCTGCTTCATCCGGTATCCGATTGACACATACGAGTAGTCCATTTCGCATAACTTTTCGAGACCTATATAACGATACTAGTTTCGTATCTAGCTCGTTGTTAGATTATTTTTTATTAATTAAGGTTCGTGTTAAACTAATCGAGTTATTATCGACTAAATCGTTGCTTGACTAGTCTAATAGCGTTGACGAGTTCATGGTCCTTACATTATCCCCACCTTATTCATTTTCGTCCTCGAAAATCAAACCATCCTTTTGGTCTTCAAAAACTCCCCACCTTATAGAGAACTATCTCTTATCTAAGCGCAAACAAAATGAAACAAAACACAAACCTATAGGGTTTTCTACAATTAAAACTTGTGGCTCTATGTTTAATAGACTAATTCCTATTTCAAAAATTTTATGGTTCTAATTATGAGAGGAGATACTCCATCATAAATTTTCTATGTAAAATTTGGGATCTATCAGTTCACTAATAGAAGAAAGTCTCCCTTTTATGCCTAGTGATACAAGAATGCAGTTGCCCTGTCTAGGTTCGCGACGCCTGACAATGCCTACCCACGTAACAAGTATCACCGGAACATATCAGAATTACCAACCTCACTATTCCCAGTGCTGGATTGACTAAGTATTGATTATTAAGATTAATTAGTCTTGAACTTCTATCTTAACTGGTATAGTTCTGATAAATTTTACTTCGTAAATTATATAAGCAGTTCACATCATTTTAAGCAATTTAGTTATCTGAATTATTTATTTTATTTCTATTTATCATTATCATTATTTATTTATTTTAATGAAATTGAATTTTGATTCCAAATGAAACTATATTATTATAACTAAATAGTTTTAAATTCAAGTATTATATAAGAGTAATTGAATGCTATTACTATTATCCAAATGTTACTATATAATGTTGCATCTATTTGTTTATTGCATTATGTGACTTGATATGAGTAAATAATCGCTAACAAATTTTCATAGTTGTTTGATATTAATATTTTATCATTATTATTACATTTATTTCTTATTTCTTAGAGCGATAAAATTCAACCGTAATTCAATCATAATTCCAAGTTTGATTT
>NC_039364.1:193390444-193401886 GCF_003573695.1 Papaver somniferum | reverse complement strand
TATCTTATATATTATATCCTCGCTTCCTTAAGTCTAATACCTAATATGTATTATATCAACTATCTAATTTAGACGCAAAATATATATCTCTAATTTGTAATTAGTTTAATTAACTAAACTTAATCGTAAATAAGCGCAATCAAATTCCCATAATTATTTACTCGTAATTATTATCTTTTAATCGTTATATGTCTTCAATGAGATTTTAGTTAAGTTATATTCAATATAATACTAATTGATAAATGTTATTCATTACTTACTATTAAATCAAAAGTAAAGTTATTATTATTATCGTCATCTATAATTACTATTTTAATATTCTTATTATGACATTGATGGTTTAACTATTATTCTAACTACTCTTATAAATATTATTAAATCCCAAAAAATATTATTAACATTTATGTAACATTAAATCGTTGAATCTACGTATAAGTCAAGGTGCTCAATAAATTTATATGTGATATTTAAGATCTATAAATAATACTAATCTCACTGTTTTTAGTATTGAATTGTCTATGTGTTCGTACTTTTTAGATTATTTATTCCCAAATCCTTATTAGCTAAAGTTATTGGTGTACCCTACAATTTTTACTTCATTACATATACAAACAACCAAACAGACAAATCAATCAATCAAATAATGCTTTTAGTTATTGATAGCTTTTAGTGATTAAGATTTATCTCTCAACCCAACCCAACCCAGTTCTAAACTAATCTAGTTCACTAACTGGCACTGGCTATTCCTATCTTTTCCCATGTAAGATCTAATGGTGAGCTCTGATACCAACACTGTAGCGCCCTGTAAGCTAGCAGCTGACTAATCCAAGAGATTAACTAAATAAGAGGCACTAAAAATCTAAATCATTTACTTAAACATTCAATTAAGATATCTGCTGCAAAACTTAACCCAAAACTAGCCCCGCTCAGAATTATATACATACAAGAACTCCTCTCAAATGATACATATACAATAGTCATTTGGTTTACAAATACAATATGCAATATAATAAACATAGCAAAGGTTAACCAACTAAGAAAATCAACCCTTCAAGTTTTCGCTGCGCAACTCTGATCTGTCACTGAAACTGAAAGTGGGAAAGGGTGAGCACATCATCCCTAGAAGGAGTGCCCAGCAGGAATAACATTTAACTTTAAAGAAATCATAAGCAAGATTTGGAAAACAATACATGTTTTCACATACATCAAAGTGACTAAGTCACTGGAAATACACAAACATGTATATGGACAAACTCCTTCTTCAAACAATGTATAATATGGTTGTGCAATTCCGAACTCGCAAATCCACACCTAATCGTACGTATGGATGTCGACAATTTCGAACTCGCAAACTGTCGACCAATATATCATAAAAGCTCTAGGTATAAATGTGAAGGAGCGTATCCTATATACCACAGGTGAAAATTCTTATTTCCCATACAATTCATAATGACATTCAAAACATTACAAGTCCTTTCCAAACCATGGAAAGATTAAAAGAACCAATAGAACATTCATAACACAAACTAAACAATGCATGGATTGCACAAACGGATAATGCATGAGTTTGTAAAACATAAACTTTTGTAAAAGAAACAACAATGGTTTCAAAAGAGTTAAATGTATTCCCACCTCTTTTGATGACAAGCCACGCCTACCTCGAAATCCACGATCCACTGGTTCATCATTTGAATTGATCGTTGTTAATATAGTCTAATTGTTAATCACACAAGAAGTCTAAGAATCTAGACAAAATGGCTCACATAAGAATCATACAATTCAATATAAGGTTTACTAATTCTATTAGATTGGTTCTAAAGTCATTTAGATAAGTCCAATGAGTATCTACAACTTTGAAAAAGAAGCCAAAGGCTAATTCAGACCATAACTAGTTCAAAATATCCAACTAACTTAACTAGTCCTAAGCCCAAGTCTTCTACTCTGGCCCATTAATCTAAGGCCTAGTCTACTGGTGGACCCGGGAAAGCGTATAAAATTGAAGTGAAATGAAAACGGGCCTACAGTAATACTGCAAGTGCACGGTCGTCAGTTGTAGCTCGTGCAAGTACGGTTCGATCCACAGAGACTGGGAGTGTTTTGGAGTTTCTAACTATTTTGGGTTTCTAAATTGCTAATGGGCTTTGATTAACTGTGAAGCAGTTTGGGCTTTTGATGGACTGAACTGGGCTTGGTAACAGTGAACTGGGCCTTAGGTTTTTGGAATGAACTGAGCCTTGGGCTCAGCTGGCTGGGCCTTTAGATTAGCTAGGCTTCTGAGCTATGAACTAGGATTTAGGCCTTAACCTGGACTTTGAACCTGGGCTTTTAGCCTTTGGTTCTAAGCTAACTGTTTGGAGCAGCAGCAGACAAGGCTGGGCTGGAGAAGAAGCAGCAGCAGCAGTGGTGGCTTCAGCAGCAGCAGAAGCAGTGCACAGCAGCAGCAAAAGCTGTAGCAAGTAGTAGCAGCTGGGGGAGAACAAGGCAGCAGAGCACTAGGCAGTGAATGCAGTAACAAGAACAGGAGAAACAAAAGAGAAGAAAGAGCAAATAGTGGCAGTGAAACTGTGATATTTACAAATCAATGAATATGGTAGTGAAATAATGAGACAATGGAAATGAAGCAAAGAGAAAGACCAAGGCAGTGAAGTAAATGTGACAGTGAAGCAAAGGTAACAGTGGCAGTTAACAGGAAACAAAGCCAAATAAACCAAGGTTGTTAGCCAAGGGCAGGGAGGAGTTTGCAGCTGTGGCTAAGCTAAGGCTTAGAATCCACCTTGTGTCCTAGCTAAACAATGCAATTCTAGATTTAAAAACTTAAGCATCCAACTAGAATGGGAAGAGAATCAGCTTGCTCACTGATTTGCCCCTAGCATTGACTGTCTTTTGACAGAACAATCAATCACAGGCATATCAGAGCACCAACTTCTTCCCATTACTCAAGCAAAACATGCCTTCCTAGCAATTCATCATTCAATAGAACTAAGGTTTCATCTGAGCCTCAGCAGTGACTCAGAACATAATTAACACTACAATGGAACTAAACATGATCATTTAAACTACTAAACAGTGAATGAAAATTGCAAAAGAAGAACCCTAAAAATTAACAGTGAAATTAAATTAACATTGAGAATTAAATTAACCCAATTAGGGGGTATCTCGGCTAACCAAGAACAACCTTTAACATCCTACATCACTTCCCTTTTATAGCTTACAACAAAACCCTAAATTTCTACAAACCCTAATTTGAAAATCCCCAAATCAGCAGGATTAGGGTTTCGAGAATAACTAAAATTAACTCACCCTCTGATGCAAATAGACTCGACCCATGCTTCTTCTGACCTTCCTGCTCCTCTCTCATGCTTCAATTGACGCCTCTGCTGCTCTAATTGTTCCCTAGTTCGAGTTATTTTACTCAACCCCAAAACCTAGGGTTTCAGTGGTTGTAAGATGGGGAAAATAACTAGGCTAGGGAGATGGGTTTGAGGTGGTTTCGGGGTATGGAGATGGTAGTGAGGCAGAGGGTGGCAGTGGACATGGAAGAGAGGCAGGAGCAGAGCTCGACTGCAACTGTCGGGGGAAGAAGAAAGATTTTGGGGAAAAAAGATTTGGGGAAGAAGAACTTGTTTGGGTGAAGTCGATGGTTTTGGATGCTAGGGTGTTGAGCGGGTGTAGCGAACTTTGATGATCTGCGACAAGGAGCGATGGATGGGAAGATGGTAGGTGGATCCAACGGCGATACGGAGGTAAGCGTGGAGCGACCGTCGGATGAAGGGATGTAGCAAAACGGACGACCCAAGATGGAGATGGGCGTTGCGATGTAAAGCGGGGGCTTCAGAGTTTGATGTGCGATGATGGAGCGACCGTAGGATGCTGAAATGCTTCGATCTGACGGCTGAAATCCGAGACGGGCTTGGATATAGAAAATGGGTTTGGGTAAGGGTTTTGGGCCTTGGGTATGCCAAGCCCATATCTTCTTTAAGAACAATTCTTCCTCTTCAAGCCCACTTCTAGCCTTTTGGTCTTGTGCACGACATTCTTCGCGGCTTCCTTGTGTAATTCCTCCCGTCTTCTACTTTTCTTCTCTTTTCGCTCCGCAATTCATCCAAACTTTATTTATTACCTAAAAATGCAAAATTAAGTAAGAAAAATATTTATTCTTGAAAACAATGAAAATACAGAATATGGGATAAAATGTAGAATTAATGCACAAAAGATGAGTTAAATGCCAATAAAAAGGGATAAATATATACATTATTAGGCACTCATCAAATACCCCCAAACCTGAATTTTACTTGTCCTCAAGTAAAACAAAACTAAGGAAATCCTAACTATACCACTGTCGCTGGTCTCTCGAATGCATTTAGCGTATGCACTAAGCCTTTTAAACCACTAAGTGTCCCTAGTGGACGAGTTGAAGTCTCGTGAAGGTTTGCTTAGAACGTACCTACAAAGTTCTAGGTCAAAATATAAGCTCAGATTCCATCAAATGTGACATGTGCAAAACAGTTTAAGCTCACAACAAAATGGAGATGTCAATCTAGCTATCGAAGGCACAATCCTAGCACTGATAACAAAAAAAAGACATGTGATAAGAGTGTAAAGTGTATCTACACATGTGTAAGTTATGACTACTAATCACCAAGAGATAGTTTCTCAGGCTAAGAACTGAGGTCGAAATCTAGCTAGCTGTCCGGACTTTACGAGAATTGTGAATGAGTTGGAGGTATTTCACAATTACTCGCGTTGTACATCAATGGCATACACCCTCCTTGCTTATTACAATGAAACAACAAAATGACTCTTTACATGACTCTTATTTACATTGACTATTCTCTTTTTATTTTTGGAACAAGAGATGATGGAATTGATAAATACTTGATTTTTTTGGAAACACTTTTGATACATGTACAAAAGGAAACAAAAGATTACATGACACTTTGCAAGAGGTAGCCCTTTTTGATGCACCCAGTTAAATTCGATGGTTGTCTTTCTTAATGTAACCTCCACCTTCTATCCCAACCAACCAAAGAACAAGCTAGTCAAGTTTCGTTCAGTATTCTAAAGTGATTGGCAATCGTGACTTCCTATCAAACACCTTGAAGATCGAGGCTATACATGTATTGGTAGATCGTGCGCGTGCAAATTTCTTATCACTATGTGAATTGTGCTAGAATCAGGGTGCCTAAATATCTAGACTAAGACTCCTAATAATTACATATTTGCACAAGAGTCAACATTTCAAGGTAAATGAGCTCCATTTTTATGTTTTGTTTTTTTCAATTTTTAAATTTTTTATTTTGATTTTTCAATTTTTTTTGGAATTTTTCAATTTTTTCAAAAAGATGGAGTTTTGTTTTCAATTATGGCATATTATCGTGGTATCTACTCTATACCCCCAAACCTAAACTAAACATTGTCCTGAATGTTTAAAAATATGGAAAGAATTAAAATGCAACATATGGAAAGGGACATGCTGAGTAGAGTAAAAGGAGAGAGAATACCCGATTTCGGCGAAAGCAGAATTAAAACTCCGTTATCCAAGGCAAAACTCCAACATATTCAGAGTCACAATGGATGAGCACAAAATATATACAAAAGGAAATTGAACTAACACATTATCTACAAGAAAATTTGGTTTTTAATGGGATTGGACTTTTTGGGAAAAATTTGGTTTTGTCGGGAGACATTTGGTTTTGATGGGAAAAAGAAAAATTTTGGTTTTTAGGGAAACATTTGGAAAACTTTGGTTTTTATGGGAGAAATTTTTGATTTTTGAATGGGAGAGAAAATATTTATTTAAGAAAATAAATTTGTTTTCTTTTTTTCTTTTTTTTTTTGAATTTGGGAGCAAGCCCACTGTTGGTCCTCTAATGGAATGGGAGGAAGGCTGCGGCCCACGAAACACTAAGTTTTAATTTTGAAAGTTTAATTTGGCCCAGTTGGTTAAGGCCCGACGTTTGTTTTAAAACTTTGGTTTTGAGGTCCACTCTTGAGTGGAAACAAGCCCACAATCGGTTACAAGCTCAGCTGGGTTTAAACCCAGAGTCCAAAATACAAGTCCAATGAAAGAATTTAAACAAGCCCACAAATTAAACAAACAAGCCCACAAATAAATTATTACAAACCCAACAGAAAATAAGAGAAGCCCAAAAATTGGCTTTAATATTACAAGCCCACAATTAAAGAAATTTGGAAGCCCACAGGTTGGGTTCTCTCAATGGAATGGGTTTAGGCTTACCTTTTTAGCACAGCCCAGCTGCTCTGATATTGTTGCAAAAACCCAGTTGGGTTTTGGTTCTTTTCCTTGGTGGCGTCCCAGCAGAGGAAAAACAGGTTCAGAACAGCAGGTCCAACAGCAAATGAAGTGAAGCAGATGCAGATGCAAATGCTATGCAGTGAAATGCAAAAATAGCTAATAAAACAACAAGAAAAACACAGCACCAATCCCCGGCAACGGCGCCAAAAAACTTGATAGCTAAGGAATTAAACCTAAAACTATGGTTATATTTACACCTGCAAGTGCACAGGATCTAAAGTAGAAAGTGAATAAGCAGGGGTTTGTCCACAGGGACTTGGAGGGAGCTATTGTTGTTTTCCTAGAGATTTTTGTGTTGTGTTAAAACACAACTGAGCTGTTTTGGTGTAACTGAATTAGTGACAGAAAGTAAAGTAAATGTGACAGTGAAGTAGAATAAAAAACAATGAAGCAAAGGTAACAGTGGCAGTTAACAGGAAACAAAACCAAATAAACCAAGGCTGTTAGCCAAGGGCAGGGAGGAGTTTGCAGCTGTGGCTAAGCTAAGGCTTAGAATCCACCTTGTGTCCTAGCTAAACAATGCAATTCTAGATTTAAAAACTTAAGCATCCAACTAGAATGGGAAGAGAATCAGCTTGCTCACTGATTTGCCCCTAGCATTGACTGTCTTTTGAAAGCACAGTCAATCACAGGCATATCAGAGCACCAACTTCTTCCCATTACTCAAGCAAAACAGGCCTTCCTAGCAATTCATCATTCATTAGTGCACTAAGGTTTCATCTGAGCCTCAGCAGTGAACTCAGAACATAATTAACACTACAATGGAACTAAACATGATTAACAGGAACAACACAACATTTAAACTACTAATCAGTGAATGAAAATTGCAAAAGAAGAACCCTAAAAATTAACAGTAAAAATTAAAACTAAAATTAAACAGTGATTAACCCAAATTTGGGGGTATCTCGGCTAACCAAGAACAACCTTTAACATCCTACATCACTTCCCTTTTATAGCTTACAACAAAACCCTAAATTTCTACAAACCCTAATTTGAAAATCCCCAAATCAGCAGGATTAGGGTTTCGAGAATAACTAAAATTAACTCACCCTCTGATGCAAATAGACTCGACCCATGCTTCTTCTGACCTTCCTGCTCCTCTCTCATGCTTCAATTGACGCCTCTGCTGCTCTAATTGTTCCCTAGTTCGAGTTATTTTACTCACCCCAAAACCTAGGGTTTCAGTGGTTGTGAGATGGGGAAAATAACTAGGCTAGGGAGATGGGTTTGAGGTGGTGTCGGGGTATGGAGATGGTAGTGAGGCAGAGGGTGGCAGTGGACATGGAAGAGAGGCAGGAGCAGAGCTCGACTGCAACTGTCGGGGGAAGAAGAAAGATTTTGGGGAAAAAAGATTTGGGGAAGAAGAACTTGTTTGGGTGAAGTCGATGGTTTTGGATGCTAGGGTGTTGAGCGGGTGTAGCGAACTTTGATGATCTGCGACAAGGAGCGATGGATGGGAAGATGGTAGGTGGATCCAACGGCTATACGGAGGTAAGCGTGGAGAGACCGTCGGATGAAGGGATGTAGCAAAACGTACGACCCAAGATGGAGATGGGCGTTGCGATGTAAAGCGGGGGCTTCGGAGTTTGATGTGCGATGATGGAGCGACCGTAGGATGCTGAAATGCTTCGATCTGACGGCTGAAATCCGAGACGGGCTTGGATAGTGGAAATGTGTTTGAGTAAGGGTTTTGGGCCTTGGGTATGCCAAGCCCATATCTTCTTTAAGGACAATTCTTCTTCTTCAAGCCCACTTCTAGCCTTTTGGTCTTGTGCACAACATTCTTCGCGGCTTCCTTGTGTAATTCCTCCCGGCTTTTCACTACTTTTCTGCTCTTTTCCGCTCTGCTATTCATCCAAACTTTATTTATTACCTAAAAATGCAAAATTAAGTAAGAAAAATATTTATTCTTGAAAACAATGAAAATACAGAATATGGGATAAAATGTAGAATTAATGCACAAAAGATGAGTTAAATGCCAAGAAAAATATATAGAAATATGCACTTTTTAGCACTCATCATCTACCTGAGTCAACTAACGGTCACTGATGGTCAAGGGGGTCAACTAACAGCCAACGTTAGTCAAAGGTCAAAGTCCATGGTCAAAGGTTTAACTCGGTCAAGATTCAGTGAGTCAAGTCTGGTCAAGTCTGGTTACAGAGTTAACTCAGTCAGATACACTGAGTCAGCTAAGCTGACTGGGGTGACTAATAGGTATCAGTCAATGATTCAACAACAGACTTCCACTGTTCTTCATAACTAGACTGATACTAATATCTATTGACAGAACTACACAAGCCAATGTACAATTCAATTAGTCTTAAATAAAACTTCAACTTCAATTACAATCACAAACTAGGTTTACCTGCAATGACAGCTTTAAGCTTTCACAACAACCACTAACACCAACCAACACCAATTCATCCTCTTTGTAAAAACTTACACTCGCCTAGTTCTTAACCACCACACAAACATCAAAACTCAACAAATTCATACGTGCAACTCAACTCTCCAAATTCATTAACTGCACTCATATACAACTTATCCATTTTGCACTCAGCCCTATGATTTCCATAACCCAACCATAACAGCTCAGTTAACTCTTAACTGTAACACCACATCCTCAACCCACTGGTAAGACTCATTCCCTTTGCAATATAACCATTCATCTATGTCTCAACAATTGTAGACACCAACAACACCACTTACAACTCAATAACTTGGTACCTCAGGTCAACACAATCAAGAAACACAACAGCACCATCACCATATCAATCACATAACTAATTCAAGTCTATAATACCACTCTCCTACAGCAGTTACACATATACAAGAAGTCCAACTTCAATCAACAATCATCCCCTGTATATTTTAACTACAACAGCTACAATCCATTCATGATCTGTTTCCATATAAATCCACTACATCACCATAATTGTAGCTCAAACACTCCTAATATACTACTCATTCATCCTGAACATAACAATTCCAAAACCGACACTTAAAAACTTCAATTCAAAAAAAATACACAACTTGTATAAAATTAAACTAAAATAACAATTACCTGATACCAGCTTCCCAAGTAATTGAAATCATTCTCTTCTTTACTCAATTCAACCCAACAAAACCACCACCATCTTTGTTTCACAGTAAACTCCAAATTAATTCCCAATCCTCAACACTGAAACCCCAAAATCATTCTCAAGTTATTCCTTATCTTTAAATCCTTATTCATATAAAACTTAACTCTAATTACTCTTCAACACCCTCGATTCAGTTCATCATTATCAAAACTATCACTAATCCCCTCATATTCCACATCTGTGATTTCTCAACTTGTCTACACCCTCTTCTTAACCTCAACACAACTCAGTAACCGTCCTCTAATATTACTTCTTCGTCACCAATTTATTCTCTTCATAAGTAACTTAACCAATGAACCCTAAAAACCCAAATTTGATAAGAACCCTTAAATCTGTAATTTCTTAATCAATATTCAAACTAACTCCACAACTTCCATCAAACACCAATTAAGAACGAACCCATCTCTAAATCCATCTTATTCCTCGTTAATCGAACTTCTAAGCAAACCTCTGAGAAAACCTAATTCTTTGATTCTTCTCTAAAACAACTCCAAAATTTCAATTAAACCTCAACCCTTTTGTTCTTCATCCATTAACAACCCAATAACTTATCAATTTCCTTTTCAACACGACATCGATCATAAACCCTAACTTGATTCTCTCTGATTAACTTAACTTTAGAATCTAATTCAATTGCACAACCATCTTCACCACCTGCAATCAATCCTTGATATTTTCCTTCTTGTTACGATCTCAAAAAACTCGAATTTGATTCACAAACTTTCATTAGATGGCGAGAACAGAGAAGGAGGAGAAGAAAAGAAAGAACATAAGAGAAATAGAAGAGGAAAGAAGAAAGAAGAACTTTGAAGAAGAATGAATTATTCGATCGGGTTTTGGTGATAAGACCAACGGGGAAACAGTAAACACACACTATCCGTGATAAGGGAAGCCCGGGTCGGTCTAATGGCCAAAAAGACTAATTTTCCCTTTATGCTAATCTGATGATTTCTGCTTCATCCGGTATCCGATTGACACGTACGAGTAGTCCATTTCGCATAACTTTTCGAGACCTATCTAACGATACTAGTTTCGTATCTAGTTCGTTGTTAGATTAATTTCTATTAATTAAGGTTCGTGTTAAACTAATCGAGTTATTATCGACTAAATCGTTGCTTGACTAGTCTAATAGCGTTGACGAGTTCAGGGTCCTTACATTATCCCCACCTTATTCATTTTCGTCCTCGAAAATCAAACCATCCTTCTGGTCTTCAAAAACTCCCCACCTTATAGGGAACTATCTCTTATCTAAGCGCAAACAAAATGAAACAAAACACAAACCTATAGGGTTTTCTACAATTAAAACTTGTGGCTCTATGTTTAATAGACTAATTCCTATTTCAAAAATTTTATGGTTCTAATTATGAGAGGAGATACTCCATCATAAATTTTCTATGTAAAATTTGGGATCTATCAGTTCACTAATAGAAGCAAGTCTCCCTTTTATGCCTAGTGATACAAGAATGCAGTTGCCCTGTCTAGGTTCGCGACGCCTGACAATGCCTACCCACGTAACAAGTATCACCGGAACATATCAGAATTACCAACCTCACTATTCCCAGTGCTGGATTGACTAAGTATTGATTATTAAGATTAATTAGTCTTGAACTTCTATCTTAACTGGTATAGTTCTGATAAATTTTACTTCGTAAATTATATAAGCAGTTCACATCATTTTAAGCAATTTAGTTATCTGAATTATTTATTTTATTTCTATTTATCATTATTATTATTTATTTATTTTAATGAAATTGGATTTTGATTCCAAATGAAACTATATTATTATAACTAATAGTTTTTAAATTCAAATATTATTTAAGAATAATTGAATGCTATTACTATTATCCAACTGTTACTATATAATGTTGCATCTATTTGTTTATTGCATTATGTGACTTGATATGAGTAAATAATCTCTAACAAATTTTCATAGTTGTTTGATATTAATATTTTATCATTATTATTACATTTATTTCTTATTTC
>NC_039364.1:193362122-193389838 GCF_003573695.1 Papaver somniferum | reverse complement strand
TCTAATTTAGACGCAAAATATATATCTCTAATTTGTAATTAGTTTAATTAACTAAACTTAATCGTAAATAAGCGCTATCAAATTCCCATAATTATTTACTCGTAATTATTATCTTTTAATCGTTATATGTCTTCAATGAGATTTTAGTTAAGTTATATTCAATATAATACTAATTGATAAATGTTATTCATTACTTACTATTAAATCAAAAGTAAAGTTATTATTATTATCGTCATCTATAATTACTATTTTAATATTCTTATTATGACATTGATGGTTTAACTATTATTCTAACTACTCTTATAAATATTATTAAATCCCAAAAAATATTATTAACATTTATGTAACATTAAATCGTTGAATCTACGTATAAGTCAAGGTGCTCAATAAATTTATATGTGATATTTAAGATCTATAAATAATACTAATCTCACTGTTTTTAGTATTGAATTGTCTATGTGTTCGTACTTTTTAGATTATTTATTCCCAAATCCTTATTAGCTAAAGTTATTGGTGTACCCTACAATTTTTACTTCATTACATATACAAACAACCAAACAGACAAATCAATCAAATAATGCTTTTAGTTATTGATAGCTTTTAGTGATTAAGATTTATCTCTCAACCCAACCCAACCCAGTTCTAAACTAATCTAGTTCACTAACTGGCACTGGCTATTCCTATTCCCATGTAAGATCTAATGGTGAGCTCTGATACCAACATTGTAGCGCCCCGTAAGCTAGCAGCTGACTAATCCAAGAGATTAACTAAATAAGAGGCACTAAAAATCTAAATCATTTACTTAAACATTCAATTAAGATATCTGCTGCAAAACTTAACCCAGAACTAGCCCCTCTCAGAATTATATATACAAGAACTCTTCTCAAATGATACATATACAATAGTCATTTGGTTTACAAATACAATATGCAATATAATAAACATAGCAAAAGTTAACCAACTAAGGAAATCAACCCTTGAAGCTTTCGCTGCGCAACTCTGATCTGTCACTGAAACTGAAAGTGGGAAAGGGTGAGCACATCATCCCTAGAAGGAGTGCCCAGCAGGAATAACATTTAACTTTAAAGAAATCATAAGCAAGATTTGGAAAACAATACATGTTTTCACATACATCAAAGTGACTAAGTCACTGGAAACACACAAACATGTATATGGACAAACTCCTTCTTCAAACAATGTATAATATGGTTGTGCAATTCCGAACTCGCAAATCCGCACCTAATCGTACGTATGGATGTCGACAATTTCGAACTCGCAAACTGTCAACCAATATATCATAAAAGCTCTAGGTATAAATGTGAAGGAGCGTATCCTATATACCACAGGTGAAAATTCTTATTTCCCATACAATTCATAATGACATTCAAAACATTACAAATCCTTTCCAAACCATGGAAAGATTAAAAGAACCAATAGAACATTCATAACACAAACTAAACAATGCATGGATTGCACAAACGGATAATGCATGAGTTTGTAAAACATAAACTTTTGTAAAAGAAACAATAATGGTTTCAAAAGAGTTAAATGTATTTTCACCTCTTTTGATGACAAGCCACGCCTACCTCGAAATCCACGATCCACTGGTTCATCATTTGAATTGATCGTTGTTAATATAGTCTAACTGTTAATCACACAAAAAGTCTAAGAATCTAGCCAAAATGGCTCACATAAGAATCATACAATTCTATATAAGGTTTACTAATTCTATTAGATTGGTTCTAAAGTCATTTAGATAAGCCCAATGAGTATCTACAACTTTGAAAAAGAAGCCAAAGGCTAATTCGGACCATAACTAGTTCAAAATATCCAACTAACTTAACTAGTCCTAAGCCCAAGTCTTCTACTCTGGCCCATTAATCTAAGGCCTAGTCTACCTGAGTCAACTAACGGTCATTGATGGTCAAGGGGGTCAACTAACAGCCAACGTTAGTCAAAGGTCAAAGTCCATGGTCAAAGTTTTAACTCGGTCAAGATTCAGTGAGTCAAGTCTGGTCAGGTCTGGTTACAGAGTTAACTCAGTCAGATACACTGAGTCAGCTAAGCTGACTAGGATGACTAATAGGTCCCAATCAATGATTCAACAACAGACTTCCACTGTTCTTCATAACTAGACTGATACTAATATCTATTGACAGAACTACACAAGCCAATGTACAATTCAATTAGTCTTAAATAAAAATTCAACTTCAATTACAATCACAAACTAGGTTTACCTGCAATGGCAGCTTTAAGCTTTCACAGCAACCACTAACACCAACCAACACCAATTCATCCTCTTTGTAAAAACTTACACTCGCCTAATTCTTAACCACCACACAAACATCAAAACTCAACAAATTCAGACCTGCAACTCAACTCTCCAAATTCATTAACTGCACTCACATACAACTTATCCATTTTGCACTTAGCCCTATGATTTCCATAACCCAACCATAACAGCTCAGTTAACTCTCAACTGTAACACCACAGCCTCAACCCACTGGTAAGACTCATTCCCTTTGCAAGATAACCATTCATCTATGTCTCAACAATTGTAGACACCAACAACACCACTTACAACTCAATAACTTGGTACCTCAGGTCAACACAATCAACAAACACAGCAGCACCATCACCATATCAATCACATAACTAATTCAAGTCTCTAATACCACTCTCCTACAGCAGTTACACATATACAAGAAGTCCAACTTCAATCAACAATCATCCCCTGTACATTTGAACTACAACAGCTACAATCCATTCATGATCTGTTTCCATATAAATCCACTACATCACCATAATTGTAGCTCAAACACTCCTAATATACTACTCATTCATCCTGAACATAACAATTCCAAATCCGACACTTAAAAACTTCAATTCAAAAAAAATACACAACTTGTATAAAATTAAACTAAAATAACAATTACCTGATACCAGCTTCCCAAGTAATTGAAATCATTCTCTTCTTTACTCAATTCAACCCAACAAAACCACCACCATCTTTGTTTCACAGTAAACTCCAAATTAATTCCCAATCCTCAACACTGAAACCCCAAAATCATTCTCAAGTTATTCCTTAACTTTAAATCCTTATTCATATATAACTGAACTCTAATTACTCTTCAACACCCTCAATTCAGTTCATCATTATCAAAACTATCACTAATCCCCTCATCTTCCACATCTGTGATTTCTCAACTTGTCTACACCCTCTTCTTAACCTCAACACAACTCAGTAACCTTCCTCTAATATTACTCTTTCGTCACCAATTTATTCTCTTCATAAGTAACTTAACCAATGAACCCTAAAACCCCAAATTTGATAAGAACCCTTAAATCTGCAATTTCTTAATCAATATTCAAACTAACTCCACAACTTCCATCAAACACCAATTAAGAACGAACCCATCTCTAAATCCATCTTATTCCTCGTTAATCGAACTTCTAAGCAAACCTCTGAGAAAACCTAATTCTTTGATTCTTCTCTAAAACAACTCCAAAATTTCAATTAAACCTCAACCCTTTTGTTCTTCATCCATTAACAACCCAATAACTTATCAATTTCCTTTTCAACACGACATCGATCATAAACCCTAACTTGATTCTCTCTGATTAACTTAACTTTAGAATCTAATTCAATTGCACAACCATCTTCACCACCTGCAATCAATCCTTGATATTTTCCTTCTTGTTACGATCTCAAAAAACTCGAATTTGATTCACAAACTTTCATTAGCTGGCGAGAAAAGAGAAGGAGGAGAAGAAAAGAAAGAACTGAAGAGAAATAGAAGAGAAAAGAAGAACTTGAAAGAAGAATGAATTATTCGACCGGGTTTTGGTGATAAGACCAACGTGGAAACACTAAACACACACTATCCGTGATAAGGGAAGCCCGGGTCGGTCTAATGGCCAAAAAGACTAATTTGCCCTTTATGCTAATCAGATAATTTCTGCTTCATCCGGTATCCGATTGACACGTTCGAGTAGTCCATTTCACATAACTTTTCGAGACCTATCTAACGATACTAGTTTCGTATCTAGATCGTTATTAGATTAATTTCTATTAATTAAGGTTCGTGTTAAACTAATCGAGTTATTATCGACTAAATTATCGCTTGATTAGTCTAATAGCGTTGACGAGTTCAGGGTCCTTACAAAAACCAACAAAATGGAACTGGTATAACAAATCTAACAACGAAATGAACAAAAAATATGATTATTCATATAGATCTAGTAAATAATCAACAAATCAAACTGGAGATCGAAAGCGTAATCAACACAACAACGATTAGATCGTGAAAACCCTAAAATAAACTGAAAAAGCGTGGGTACAACAACCACACCCAATATTTCTCTTAGAAATTTGTATGGACAAACTCCAATATACTTTCTAGAGAATCAACTAGACAGTCAGACTCAATCTAGATAAAAAGTATATCAAAGAGTTTATATCTCAATCTCTCGATTTGATATATACTCAAGCAAATAGAAATCTACGAGTATTTATCAAATACTAGAGAGATAACTTGGATGGTATCAAAGACCAATATCCAAGTGTCAATCAATTTAAATCAACAACCAAAAGGTCGGATATTCTAATTGATTGAACAACGCACAACCTATGATATTTCAATTATATAAAAAAATATAATGCGGAAAAGAAATAACACAGACACCAGAATTTTGTTAACGAGGTAACCGAAAATGCAGAAAAACCACGGGACCTAGTCCAGATTGAACATACACTGTATTAAGCCGCTACAGACCAGCCTTCTCCAAATTAACTTCGGTCTAGACTGTAGTTGAACCCCAATCAATCTCACATTGATACAAGGTATAGTTATGCTCCTACGCCTCTGATCCCAACAGGATGCTACGCAATTGATTCCCTTAGCTGATATCACCCACAACTAAGAGTTGCTACGACCCAAAGTCGAAGACTTTAATAAACAAATTTGTATCACATAGAAAAATTTACGGTAATAGATAAATCCGTCTCCCACGAATATACCTATGAGTTTTGTTCCGTCTTTTGATAAATCAAGGTGAACAGGAACCAATTGATAAACCAGACTTATATTCCCGAAGAACAGCCTAGTATTATCAATCACCTCACAATAATCCTAATCGACGCAGCAAAAAAAGATATTGTGGAATCACAGACGATGAGACGAAGTGTTTGTGATTAATTTTCTATCTTTCCTATCGGAAATATAAATCTCGAGCCAATTATTACAATCGTACTCGTAACGATAGAAGATGCAAGATCATATCACACAACTACAAGAAAAGTAGTATCAGTCTGGCTTCACAATCCCAATGAAGTCTTTAAGTCGTTAACCTGGTTTTAGAAGAAGAAACCAAAGGTTAAAGGAGAATCGACTCTAGTTGTGCAACTAGTATCACACGTAAGGTGTGGGGATTAGGTTTCCCAGTTGCTAGAGTTCTCCTTTATATAGTCTTTCAAATCAGGGTTTGCAATCAATGTTAGCTTGGTAACAAAGCATTCAATACTCACCGTTAAATGAAAACCTGATTAGATTCAAGCTAATATTTCTCAACCGTTGCATCTAAAACTTAGCTTGTTATACACAAATGAAATGTCCAATTTTGGGTTTACGAACCGTTCCCAAACATTAACATTTGTTGGTTCAACAATAGTTAACCAAATGGTTAGCCATATGATCACTTTCATATCAACCATATTCTTCTTCTTCACCATAACTAGTTCAAATGACTCAAATAAACTAGTTAGAGAGTTATTTAATTGCTTAGATCCTATGTAACTACACAAGACACAATCGAAGCAAAAAAGGTTTGATTCACTCGAACCGGTTCATGAACTTTATAGACATGGTTTGCAAAAGTATTCCTTAGTTTATATAAACATGAGTTCAAGAACAACCGGTTTTAGATATAACCTGCTCAAGTTCGCGGACTGGGTTCGCGGACTTAAGCTCACGGAAGGAGTTCACAAACTCTAGCAGAAATTCTCGGGTCGAGAATTCCGCTAGTTCGCGGACTTGGCTCACGCCACATTCCGTTTCTCTTGATCAACAAAGTTCGCAAACTTTGGTTCAAGGAATAAGTATTTATACATATATGTGTTTCCACAACAATGCTTATATCCTACCAATGATTATGTAATCTAAAATTTCATTTCAATCATTGAAACATTCTCATAGGACGTTATATAGCCGTTATTCACATACCATTTTTCGTTAGAGAAATTTCCAAAGTGATTGAAACATAACATGACATTCGTCACTAGGTAAAGATGAATTTGTCTAAAGCGAAAGCTTAACAACGCATATTTCGAGAAATAGATAGGCGAGTTAAACTCGGCTCGAAATAGCAAATGTGTATAATGAAAGTCTATACATCAGCACGACTTTTGTCTCAAGAGTAGGAGATAGAATAGATAGACTTTTGAGTGACAGATAAGTTCAAGTCTCCACATACCTTTTAGTCTATGAAGATCCACCAGTTCCTTGAGTAGTCCTTTGTATTGTATGATGATTGCCATGGAGTCTTGAGCTCAACTACACTTTCTATCCTGTCCGAGACCTTTAGCTATGTAGGCTAGAAATCAAGACTTATAGTTTTGATCTATAATATTGACAAACATGCTTGAGATAGAAACGCATGCGAGTTCGACCAAGCAATGCTCTAACAATCTCCCCCTATGTCAATTTTAGTGACAAGACAATTAATACATATGGAATACGAAAAACAAATAAATTAACTTTTGTAGCTCCTATTCCACATGCCTAATCTTCAACATTACTCGAAATCTTCGTCACCTCCAAGTACTCCAATGATCCCAAAGGTTGTAAGTTTAGCATCATCGTTGTTGAAAATCCGTAGTTATAACAACAAGAAAACAATAGTTCTCAATCATTGTTATACAATGTCATAGTATTATTACACAGCGTCAAAGTCCTATTGTATCACAACTTCAACAACAATACTATGGTGATATGTATCACTCCCCCTTAGTCAACACTCCATCTCACATGGAAACCACTCCCCCTTACATAATGATCCGAAAGCCATATGTATTTGTAGTGTGAACTACATATTATTTCTCCCCATTTTTGTCAATAAAATTGGCAAAGGTACAAGAACAGGATCCTAATGAAATTTCCGAAAGAGACTTTTCATGACCAAAAGAAAGAAAAAGTATATCATCTTATTTAGATGAAATCATAAAGCCGGAGCTAAATGCATTCATCAAGGAGTTTATAAAGATACAAGATAACCCCTATAATATTCCACAGCCGCACTCCCCACAAATATTTGGCAATTAAGCACAAGTTCAAAAGAACTCTCCCCCATAAAATGTCATTCCCGAAAGAAAAACAAGAGCGACCTTAATTTCGAAAGGAAAGAAGGATTTCTTTGGACATAACAAATGACATACAAGTATGAATTTGAATCCAAAATGCTCAATTAAATTAACCATAAGAGAACCCATGATTAATTTAATCGAAAAATGCTCAACACAAGTGAACTTATGGAGACTAAAAAAAATACAATTAGATTAATCACAAGAGAACCCATAATTAATCTAATTGAAATACACAACCAAACTAATCACAAAAGTAATCAATCTAATTGGTCATGCTCGACATAAGAAAACTTACGGAGCAACAACTAAATAATCAAACAAGATGATTAATTTAGTTGAATATGCTCGACATAAAGTACCTCACGGAACGACAACTTAGCTAATCATAAGAATAATCAACTTGGTCGTTTTAGTGCTCAACATAAGACACTTTACGGAGCCTCACAGTAATACATAAAATACGGATCAGCGAAGATCAATACTGCAGAAAACACAAAGATTCATTCTATTTTCCATCACTATTCGCATAACGACATTCAATAGATGTAATCCTTCTAAACAAAAGATTTAACCTATCTTCCATCAATAATTTACAATATAGCCTTAACTTTTGTATTTGTCAAAAGTCCATTCATTCCTTTTATCAATACATGCATATCGACATACGAAAGACTTTACTTTTGACAAGATATGGGACAATCATAGTTCACAGACGCAAACACACATGTCCCATAAACAATTGCAATATATAAAACCATAAAGATTAATACTGCAAAAATAATCTTTACCCTTTGAAGGTAGAATCAATCTTTTTTCGCACGGATTTACACCATGAGTGGTTACCAAAGGCCTATAAAATTATTTTCTTAACAAAGAAGAACATACAAAGTCATTAAATACCATGCATCATAGTTCACATAAGATGATTGTGAACATTCAAGAATCCCATAACAATGCGTACTACTGCGTATTCTTGAACTTCCTTCTTTGTGATTAACCAACATCATTCTTTTAAAAGCTACAAATGATCTTATAAGAGAATTACTCCAAGAATCCAAGTGCCCAAGTCCAACAGAAGTAGAACAAGTGGGACGAAAGGGAGCAAATTACTCAAAAACAAGATACGGGACAAAGACCAACCTCAACTCATTCAAATTTAGGATTTCTTATCACCATTTTGAAGATAATTCAAAGAGGAAGAGAATGCAAAACGAATGAGGTCATTCCGAGTTTGGACGAAGAAATTACGACCAAAACAAATTTACCGAATATCAACGTCAAGTATGCATACGGGTTTGCAAACGAATTTTCGTATCCTGAAGCAATATGCAAACGGGTATGCGTACTTAAACCCCTGGATTTTGATTTTTAATGATGTTATGCATAACAGGTAGGTGTACCATGAAGTCCAAACATCCCGAACTACTAATTTCAAACCTAAACTTTTAAAAACCTTAAACACAGATCAAGTTAGGTAGAAATGAACAATAAGCAAGGTACATGGATCATTATAAGTAATCTAAGAAAATAAAAACATAAATATTGCTCAGGTTTATAGACATACCTTTTTTAAAGAATCCAGTCGAATTCTACAGCCTTACCGAATATAATCTGTGTGCCCCAATTCTCGTGCTTCCCTCATCGTATACATAGCAGGGAATTCCTTGGTGAGGATGCACTTACAACACAATCAAGTTGCGTTGGGGTGAATAATGTATTTCTCACCACAAGTGACCTCTAGATTATCATGAAAGAGATCGCTTTTAGAACCTTTCACATCCAATTCCATTTTTCCAAAAAACTTGTTAAGTTCCAACATGATGGATACTGCCTTCTCCATAGTCATGGAATTTTCTGGAAGATCATTCCTTTTCACACTCAAAGCATCATTGGCTTTCTTTGGTACCCACTTCTGAGTGCGTTTAGGAACAACCAGAACCTTCTTCCCATCACTCTCTTCAAGATTTCTCGGAAGAGAATTGGATTGGCTATTCTTTTGCAAGTTAGTCTTTCTCCAATTGGGAACATCGGATCTTGTCTTAGTCTTTACGAAGTTATCCTTTTGATAACCATTATGATTGTAAAAAAGATTCGTATGACGTTTATAGGCAAATATAGATTTATCACAGCACTGATTCCTTTGCCTAAAGGTTGGACAGTTACAACCTGTAGCGTTAAGGAGATTAGTCCTAACATATGATCTTGGTTTCACAACTTCTTGTGATTCCCAAACAAGTACATCATGAAGTTTCTCATTCCTTATACGAAAACGACATCTTCTTTCTAGGTGTCCTTTATTTCCACAATAATGACAAACATAAGGAATGCTCTTACCTCGATTCATGTGTGTTGGTTTTGGAGGTTGATATACTTTGCTATTTTGAACCTTAACTTCCGGTGAAGGTATTTCACTTTTCCCATCAATGGAAACCTTTTGTTGAGAAGAATCACTAGCCTTGACAAATTTTACCTCTTTGTTAATATTTGGAGCATCTATTCCCTTATAGCCCAATCCTCGTGTATCACGATGATTTTTACTTGCTCCTAGCATAGTGGTTAATTTGCTTGAACTAGTATTGAACTTTTTCAAGTCATCTTCCAACATCTTTATTTTATCAAGAGCAGTAGTTAAATCAACCTCAAGGCGTTTTTCTCGAACGAGACAAGCACTTTCTCTGTCATCAAAACTAATTTGTTGAGATTTAAACCTTGCTTCAGATTTTGCAAGTTTCTCTTCCAACAAAAAATACTTTTGATAAATATTATCACATTCAAGTGACTTCATACGTAGGTTTTCCTCAGAATCCTTGAGGATCGATTCGTTAGAACGATTCGAAAAATAAACACCTGCGTAACATCTTCTCAATTTCTTGTTTTCTCGATAGAGAGGAGTCAGAAGAGGTGAGACATGAGAAGTTGTAATCTTCTTCATATTCCACGAATCCAAAAACTTAACATACTCTGAGACTTCCTCATCAACATCTGAATCACCTTCATCAGAAAGTTCATCCAATTGTTCTTCTAGGAGAGTTTCCCAATCAACAGTTTTTACATCAAGAGAATGTTTAGATATTGACTTAGATGTGACAGTTCTCTCAGGTGAATCCAAGCTTTTAGAATCATCTGGTAATTTCTAAACTGGTACGTTATTAGAGATAGACTCGTACATAATCAGATCGCTACAAACACATACTTATAAGGTCTTTAACGTGTTTTCCTGCTCTAATACCAATTTAAAAAGCGGGGGTACAACAACCACACCCAATATTTCGCTTAGCAATCTGTATGGACAAACTCCAATATACTTTCTAAAGAATAAACTAGACAGTCGGACTCAGTCTAGATAAAAAGTATATCAAAGAGTTTATATCTCAATCTCTCGATTTGATATATACTCAAGCAAATAGAAATCTACGAGTCTTTATCAAATACTAGAGAGATAAATTGGATGGTACCAAAGACCAATATCCAAGTGTCAATCAATTTAAATCAACAAGAAAAATGTCGGATATTCTAATTGATTGAACAACGCACAACCTGTGATATTTCAATTATATAACAAAATATAATGCGGAAAATAAATAACACAGACACCAGAATTTTGTTAACGAGGAAATCGCAAATGCAGAAAAACCCCGGGACCTAGTCCAGATTGAACACACATTGTATTAAGTCGCTACAGACACTAGCCTACTCCGGTCTAGACTGTAAATGAACCCCAATCAATCTCACACTGATCCAAGGTACAATTATGCTCATACGCCTCTGATCCCAGCAGGATGCTACGCACTTGATTCCCTTAGCTGATCTCACCACAACTAAGAGTTGCTACGACCCAAAGTCGAAGATTTTAATAAACAAATCTGTATCACATAGAAAAGTCTACGGTAATAGATAAATTCGTCTCCCACGAATATACCTATGAGTTTTGTTCCGTCTTTTGATAAATCAGGGTGAACATGAACCAATTGATAAACCGTACTTAACAGCCTAGTATTATCAATCACCTCACAATAATCCTAATCGACGCAGCGAAAAAAGATATTGTGGAATCACAAAAGATGAGACGAAGTGTTTGTGATTACTTTTCTATCTTTCCTATCGGAGATATAAATATCAAGCCAATTATTACAATCGTACTCGTAACGATAGAAGATGCAAGATAGATCACACAACTACAAGAAAATTAGTATCAGTCTGGCTTCACAATCCCAATGAAGTATTTAAGTCGTTAACCTGGTTTTAGAAGAAGAAACCAAAGGTTAAAGGAGAATCGACTCTAACTATGCAACTAGTATCACACTAAGGTGTGGGGATTAGGTTTCCCAGTTGCTAGAGTTCTCCTTTATATAGTCTTTCAAATCAGGGTTTGCAATCAATGTTAGGTTGGTAACAAAGCATTCAATATTCACCGTTAGATGAAAAACTGATTAGATTCAATTTAATATTCTCAACCGTTGGATCGAAAACTTAGCTTGTTACACACAAATGAAATGTCCAATTTTGGGTTTACGAACCGTTCCCAAACATTAACATTTGTTGGTTCAACAATAGTTAACCAAATGGTTAGCCATATGATCACTTTCATATCAACCATATTCTTCTTCACCATAACTAGTTCAAATGACTCAAATGAACTAGTTAGAGAGTTGTTCAATTGCTTAGATCTTATGTAACTACACAAGACACGATCGAAGCAAAAACGGTGTGATTCACTCGAATCGGTTCATGAACTTCATAGCCACGGTTTGCAAAAGCATTCCTTAGTTTATATAAACATGAGTTCAAGAACAACCGGTTTTAGATATAACTTGTTCAAGTTCGCGGACTGGGTTCGCGGACTTAAGCTGACGGAAGGAGTTCACAAACTCCAACAGAAATTCTCGGGTCGAGAACTTCCGCCAGTTCGTGGACTGAGTTCCCGGGCTTGGCTCACGCCACATTCCGTTTCTCTTGATCAACAAAGTTCGCAAACTTTGGTTCAAGGAATAAGGACTTGTACATATATGTGTTTCGACAACAATGCTTATATCCTACCAATGATTATGTAATCTAAACTCTCATTTCAATCATTGAAACATTCTCAGAGGACGTTATATAGCCGTTATTCACAGACCATTTTTCGTCAGAGCAATTTCCAAAGTGATTGAAACATAACATGACATTCGTCACTAGGTAAAGATGAATTTGGCTAAAGTGAAATCTTACCAACACATATTTAGAGAAATAGATAGGCGAGTTAAACTCGGCTTGAAATAGAAAATGTGTATAATGAAAGTCTATACATCAACACGACCTTTGTCTCAAGAGTAGGAGATAAAATAGATGGACTTTTAAGTGACAGATAAGTTCAAGTATCCACATACCTTTTAGTCGATGAAGATCCACCAGTTCCTTGAGTAGTCCTTCGTCTTGTATGATGATTGCCATGGAGCCTTGAGCTCAACTACACTTTCTATCCTAGTCCGAGACCTTTAGCTATGTAGGCTAGAAATCAAGACTTATAGTTTTGATCACTAATATTGACAAAAATGCTTGAGATAGCAACGCATGCGAGTTCGACCGAGCAATGCTCTAACATAAACATTGCAAGAGAAAGAGAAGAAAAATAAATTGGATTTGGTCAAAATCTAATCGCGGCAGCAGTGAGAGGAAAGAGAAAATGAAAACGAACCTGAAATGTCAAATGTTTTTTCTCGTGCTTATAGATCTGTTAAATAAATAAGGTCATTTGTGGTATTTTTAAATTTCGCATACCCGATCTGGCATGCGCCCAGGACTAGGTGATAAAAAATTAGGTCCAATTTCCCTTTTTCTTTTAATTATGAACCTCCGGTTATTGGGCTCTTAATGGGTGGACGTGTCAATAACTAAGACAACTATAATAGGACCTATTGGTAATTTCCACATTTGATAAACTAGGAATTACCAATAGGTACTATTATAGTGATACTAGTTAGTGGCAGGTCCACCCATTAAAGCCCAGTAAGTAGTGGTCCATAATAAAAAGAAAACATAAAAATGGACCCAATTTTTTAATCCCAGGTCCTGTACACGTGCGGGACAAATCATGTGAAATTTTCAAATACCTAAACTACCCTTCCAATCCTACATATATTTAAGCAGCCTATTTCAAAGTTTCTAAAAAAAACAGCGAATTCACATCCGGTTTCTGCTCTATTTCTTCTTCTCGCTTTTGGACTAGGGTTTTTGAAGATTTCTTTAGTGATTTTAACAGGTATGTTGCTTAATCTTTTCTATTTTCTTCTTTCTGCTACAGTTTCATGGAGATTGGTTGTGTTCTGTTTTGTTTTTTATGAATCTTTTTCGTATTTATTCAGTTATTTGGTTAGATTGTTAAGTTTTTAGCTTATTTTAGATTTCGATTTGATTATCTTTCTGTTTTCTTTTCAAAATCATGTTTGTTTTCACTTTCAGATCGTATTATCCAGCAGTACATATATGACATACTCATTGTTTCTGCTACAGTTTTTGAATCATGTTTAAGATTTGAATTTTGGATCATGGAGATTGGTTGTGTTCTGTTTGTTTTTTATGAATCTTTTTCGTATTTATTCAGATATTTGGTTAGATTGTTAAGTTTTTAGCTTATTTTAGCTTTCGATTTGATTATCTTTCTGTTTTCTTTTCAAAATCAGGTTTGTTCTCACTTTCAGATCGTATTATCCAGCAGTACATATATGACATACTCATTGTTTCTGCTCTTAGATTCTGTTTCTTGCATAGATCTCTCACTTTTTTTAGTTTGACCCATCAGTACGTATGTGAAATACTGTATTTTAATACTGTTACACATTTGCAGGTTCAAAACATGTCTGATGCAGAGTGTTCCAATCCAAATACCTACTGCTATGCATATATTTACTATAAGCATCATCATTTTGCTCACCTCGTTACTTTTAAGTCTAGTATTGATGACCTGAAATTTCTTATTTGTGAAAACTGGAGAACCTTGAACCCTTCTGAGATTATCATCGCTTATGTTGAGAATGGTGTTAAAGTGCCTGTGATTGCTGACTTTCAACTTCATGGTCTCGCTGCCTTGCATTTTTCAAAGAAATCGGCGTTCTTTGAGCTGCATGTGGATTTTCTTTCTGCTGGTGGATGTAGTTCCTCTACATTCAGCGACGTCGACAACAATTCAGAACTGATTAGGGCAGATAGAGATAGTTATGAAACTGATGGAAAAGAAATTGTTAAACCTCTTCTGTCCGATGGGTGGGAGAATGTTTTTGATGATCCTAACAAGATTTTTCGTGGTGGTGTTGATGCTGTTCGGTTGGCCTGTCAAAAGTATTGTTTGAAGACTGGGTATCGCGTAACAAAGGTGAAGAATGATCGTGAAAGGTTCACAATGAAATGCAGTAAAGTCCCATGCACTTGGATGATCCATGCAGTTGCTATTGATTCTACTTGCGATGTTTTTAGGATAAAAAAGTATGTTGGGAGGCACACTTGTGGAGCTGGTGTGAAGTTGAGAAGTCCTAAAGTATCGAAGAAGCTGGTACACAACCTTATTCATGATCGTGTGATGCACAACCCACTTATCAAGCCTCGCGAAATTGAAGATTATATAAAAGTTGGTGCTGGTGTTAATATCAAATATCACCATGCATATCATGGTTTGGAACGGTCACACCATGAAATTTTTGGGAATGATGTAAAGTCTTACTATGATCTGGTTTGGTGGGTGAATTCATTGAAAGAAACAAATCCTGGCTCTTATGAGGATTTTCAGTTTAACGATGCAACTCAGACATTTGAAAGGTTATTCATCGCAATAGGCGCTTGTATTGAAGGTTATAGACTTTGTCGACCAATGATTTTTGTTGATGCAACTTTTCTGACCGAGAGATTTAGAGGTACCCTTATGGCTGCTACTTGTCTGAATGGGAATCAAGGCAAGTGCTCTTTGTTACGTTTTAATTGTTATTGTTTACAAGATAATCACTGCTTTTAATCGTTGGAACTTTTTGAGTATACCATTTATGTACTGAAAAGTTATTGTGTCTAACACACATTAATTCATATATGTAAGCATAAGACCTTTTTTTGAGTACAATATGTCTATTATGTACTGGAAATTCTTAGTTTATTTTCCAGTACATAATATATGTTACGTCTATGAATATAGCAACATATTTAGTAACAGCATATAATATATGTACTGTTTGTTTTTTCCAGGTTTTTATCCGCTAGCCTTTGCATTGGTCCCAGGAGAGGATGTTGACAATTGGGATTGGTTTATGTGCAATCTTAGCAACATTGTTGATGACCGTCCTATCACCTTATGTCTGATCGTCATGAAGGATTGTCGAGGGATATTCCTAAACACTTTCCTACTTCCCATCATGGCTATTGTTATTACCACTTGCAAGGAAACTTACCAATCAGGAAATCGGACGAGAAGTACAAAGAAGTTATGGCTTGTTTCAAAAAAGCAACTTATGCTCTCACACCAGCAAGATATGAAGAAGCACTAATGGAAATGGAGTTAATGGGAAGGCCTGGGGTTGCTGAGTATTTCCGCAATATGCCTAGGGAACATTGGTCCAGCGCGTTCTTCACTGGCTGTAGATTTGGTCAGACTACATCAAGCGTTGCTGAGTCCTTCAATAATTGGATTCTGAAAGACAAGAGGTTGCCTGCCTGCGCCCTCGTTGACATGATCAGGTTTGTGTGTGTGTTTTTTTTGTTGGTGTTTTCTTTGTTTTTGGTTCATTTTTTTTTTGTTCAAAATTTATTACAGGTGTTCTTTTTGTTCCATTCACAGGTTACGCGTTATGGAGTTGATGAATGAACGTCGCGAAATGAGTCTTTTGATGGACCCAGAGAAGCTCACTCCTACCTACGAGGCGTTACTTAAAGAACATATTCAAATTGGTCGAGTTTGGAATGTTACTCAGTCATCTGCGTATGAGTATGAGATTCATTCGCCTAGGTTAGCTTTATCCCATAAAACAACTTTTACTGTACTATAGCATACATGTAGGAGTGAATCATATGTTTTGTTTTTTTGTATTTGTTTGCAGTGCTGCATATATGTACTGCTTTTAAGTTATTTGTGCTGAAAAGCTTTTTACGCATCTGCAAGTCTCACACTGTTGATCTGCTGAACAAGACTTGCACCTGCCAAAGATGGCGTGTTTATGGTTTTCCATGCTCTCATGCTACAGCAGCTATATCTGCCAAGGGTGATCGATACGTAGATTATATCGAAGACTACTTCAAAGTTACAAATTTTCAGCAGCTGTATTCAATTGCTATCAGACCAATCCCCAACTACAACATGCCAGAGCAGTATCTGCCAGAGGATACTATTTTTCCACCCCATCCACGAGTTCCACCAGGTAGGCCAAAGGGAAATCGTATCAAGAATGCATGGGAGAAAGCTAGGAAGTCCGTCCGTTGTTCCAACTGTAAGAAGAAAACTCACCACAACAAGGCAACGTGCACTGTCATTCCTTCATACCCATGAGTTTTATATTTTTAGTTCTCCCTTATTAGTTCTATTGGTCACAATGAAGATTCTGTTTTGCGCATCATTTTAAATACTTTTGTTCGCTTTTTTTAGAGTGCTGAAATTATGTACTGTTTGATATCTTTCTGGGACAAGGTACTTTGTGCTCATTTAAGACTCTTTTAATGGTACTTTGTACTGCATTATCCACTTTCAATATTATTGGTTTACAGGTTGATTTCCAAGTTTGTTCAAGACTTTCTGAGCACAACTATTATGTACTTTCTGTTCAATTAAGACACACCAAACAAAGAGACCAGCTCTGAGATTCATGTTCTCTCCCATCATGATTAAAAAATTTAGAGAGTCATATTCTTCAATTGACTCTAATAGATGGTCTATTTTACATAATACACACCAAAACACTTCATACTATGGACTTTTACCATCCAACATGTCAACATTTTTACAAAGCCAAACAACTGTACATAGATTAAACACAAACACCATAGTTTCGAGAACAATTGTTATCAAAATAAATAAGAATAACTACTAAACTTTGATATTGTCTAAAACAAACTAGCAAACTCTGAATATGTTCTCTATGATAACTTCTACTATGCATTCCTAATTCATATAAGCACTATCTTAAAAACCTTTTGGAGCATGAATATTCCAGCTCTCCTCAGGAGGAGATGTTGCTGAGAGTATTTTGCATGCTAAAGAGATCCTCTTCTTATGTATTTTGTCCTTTAGTTCTTCTGGGTATCCCAAGCTCATTCGCACTCCATCAATTACTTCCTCCTTTGCAACTTTCTTCATGATGTGCATGATATATATTGCACAATCTGGATAGTCTCCCTGTTGAGGTGTTGGGTAATTAATCATCTTTACTCTGCTTACAAGTGGAAGGCGCAGTATCGACAAGCGTTCATTAATTGCTAACAAGCAGTATTCTGCCATAAGATTAGCATTATCGAGACACTCATTTTTGGATACAGCTTCCCAAGTGTTGTAGTGGAAGAATTCACCTTTCTCGCATTCATACACAAGAAGCGTCCAATGCACGTTTTTGTGTGACATTGGAATAATAATCTTCCTGGTTCCTTCCTCCATATTCCTGATGGGTAAGAATACAGCAGTGTTTGCTGCTACTTGATGTACTGGGTCACTTAAATAAAACTGAAAAAGAATTAAATTTATCAGTGTAGTAAATATGTACTGAAAATTATAGTGTAAAACACATATATGAAAGCATAATATTTGTTACAACATCAAAAAAAAATTGTTTCGTTTTAGTTTCGCAGATATGCTATGCCCTTTACAAAGACATGATGCATGTTGTTTATCAAGATAAATTGGAAAACATACCCAGCCTGTTGGATCAATGTGGAGTACTGGAATGTACTTTCTCTGTCCATTCACTGGTTGCTCATTATGATATGCTTTTTTCAGTTGGTATTGCCAGTAATTTATAAGATCTCCCTCTAAAGCCCTGTTATGTAGCAGATCTTCAAAGGTCTCTGCAGATAATATGTGATGACCAATCACAGCAGGAGCTTTCCAAGCACTGTTGCTGCAAATTCAAATAATCCAAATCAATTATAAGTTTGATTCTAAACGAAGTACATAAAGTTTTGTTACAATGAAAGGGACATATCCAAGAGAGACTCACATTTGTCAAAAAAAGGAGAGAGAAGCACTCTTTGTTGTGAACTCAAATCCTTATAGAACGGATATTTCCTTAGGCTCAACAACTTGCGTGCATTCTTCACTTTTTTAGTAAGTTCTTGCAGATTTGGATCACCTTTAGCTTTTCTCTTTCTCACATTCTCGCTATCCTTTTTCTGAACTTTCTCTGTTGGGCAATCTTTTCCAACTGGGTTTTCAGTTCTGGACTTTGTTTTTCGCCTTTTATGTCCCGACAGTCCTTTGCCACTAGCAAACTCAGGATCAACTCTTTTCTGCGGGTGGCTCCGAGTTACTGGCTTCTGAGGGGTGTATGTGATTTTTGGAGTAAGTTTCTTCTCCTTGGCTGAGATAGTCGTCTTTTTCTTCTCCTTGTCCATGACTGACGTGGTCGACTTCGCTATTGGTTTGACTTCATTACTCTTTGTATCCATCCTATCTTCGAGTCTCTTGGCAAGTGTTACGTCATCTTCCTCTGATGTTTGACTAACTCCAGGTTCGTTATCCTTCAATATACCATAAACGTAAAAAAAAAATGAGAGACTAAAAAAGCAAAAAAAAAAATGAACAGAATAGAACATATGTATTCTTTGATTCTTTTCAGTACAGAAGTTATGTACTTTTAGTTTTACTGAGTACATAACATATGTATTGTTGGTTTTTCCCATGTTTTGAACATATGTAACATAAGTGGTCCATTAAGTATTGATAAATTTGTTACTTTTCACTTTTTTGGTAATTATAATTACCTTCTGTAGCTCAGAAAGAAGTTGGAGAGTCTCAGCATATGCTTTAGCTTTTTCGGCGCTCATATTCTTCTTCAGTCGAGCTTCCTCTGCCTTTTCAGCATCTAAAACTGGATACTTTTGTTTGAGAATCGGCAGCATTAGTACATATGCTAAAAGCATCATTAAAAACAAAACATAAATTCATTAAACAGAAGTAGATTTAGGTACTTACAAGACTCTCTAATTTTTTAGTGGGCTGTTGCTTTCTGTCATTCTTCATTTTCTTCTTCCTTTCTACTTCATTGAATGAAATGGGATCCCAAGGTTTCCTTATTCCCTGCATTTGAAACAAATCAGACTACGAGCTATTTGACCAAAAATTGATAGTACTGCTGGTTATATGTATCATAAGGATATATGTACTAGGTTTAGAACATGTTCATACTTCTTGTTCAGGTTGCTGAAGATCAGCTTTCAAATGAGCTTTTTCAGCTGCAGCTAAAACAATTGCAGAGGCTTCATTAAGTGTAGGTGCAGTATCGATTTGAGCTTGCTCATCCGAGGGATCCGTTTGAGCTTGATCTGATGCTCCTCTAGCAGCTGGAGCTTCATTATGCGCAGGCGAAGCTGCAAGATGGATTTGAGGTGGATCAGGTGCACCTAGATCAATTGCATGCTGCTGCACCTCTTCTCCATTTTGATCACTTGGTCCTAAACCCAAGTCAAAAGTTGGTCTTGAAACTTGTGATGGAGGATCCAGATCTTTAGCATAAAATTTGTCGAAGATTTGAGAAGATTCCATTTTTTCCAAGCTTGGTAAACTACCAGTCGACGGGTACTCCAGACTAAGAATTCCTAAGGATGGATAAGGATCTCCCATAATTTCAGCTTGTAGATATTTTGAGTACTCATCGGTATAAATACCCTTCCCATGGATGGCCAGGTCAATCAATTTCTCCATTGGCACGGTATGCAGTTCTTTGAGACTCGGCGGCTCACAAACCAAAGGCATAAACTGCATATTCGACAACATTTCTTCAAGCGATGCACCCTACATAAATGCAATGCCAAACCGTATTATTTTATAGGATGACAAAGTATAAAATTGGTAACTAGTGTAACGTTCAATTCGCTCACCTGTCTATCTCTAAGAGAACCAATTTCCACTTCAATATTACCCAGAACTTGTGTCGCTGCTGTTTGTTGGAGTTAAGCCTTTTCAGTCTGTTATTCAACATAAGGTGATATGTTTTTAATCAGTATTGCAGATATGTACTTGTATGTTTTTCAGTATAGTATATATGTACTGACAAATTTTAGTTTTTTACAAACTAAACTAATACTAGAAAGAATATAACTTACCTGTGATGGTTCTGGCATGCTCTTTTCCTCTTGCAGCTCTTTCACCTTTCGCTCCAAATCAGATCTAGCCCAAATTTTAAACTGTGAAACTTCAATATCGAACTGTGTGAGATTTTCTTCAGAGCCCCCCATAACAGGCATTGTTGGAGTAGCATTTCCCTGTTCATTCGACTTTTCTTGGGTATCATCTGGAATTTCCTGTTCATCCTCTGTTACCAAAGGAGTAGTTGCTGATGGAACGGTGTCATCCAAATCATCATGCCCTTCTTCAGAGCCACTGCTAGATTCTTCTTCTCCCGAGTTTGGTTGTGGAGGTGGGTAAGCTCTGTGATATATATCATTCAAAAGCTCTTCTAGGATACTCACATCAATGGGGAGGCCGTCCTCTTTCCTTCTCTGTAATTCACACCATTTTTCTGCAATTGTCAGCCTCAAATCTTCATTCTTTACTTCCAAATCCTCGAATTTTTCTTGCCAATCTACTGTCAATGGAACTTCTTCAACTGGAAGCCTTTGAGCAATTTCATTCAACATTTCTTTTTCATACATAGTATATTCATCCTTAAATTCTTTAGAGAACTGGAAAAGTACATATAACGCACACATATAACCAGTTTTTGTATCAGTATAACATATATGTACTCAAATAAATAGTGCATATGACACACACACAATCATTTTGGTCAATCAGAAAACTGCTTTTCTGATAGTGTCCTACCTAAAACAAATCATTTAAGTATAATTATTTATGAAAACAAAAATAATTATACTTAAATTCATCAACTTTAATCAGTTTTTTAGATATGTACTGGTGCATCATTGTTTCCTAAACCAAAACTACAAGAAGCATAATGAAATAAAACTTATCCTAGTAATATGTATTGTTTTTCTTAGGGACTTACTGTGTATTGCGAAGCCTCCATATCCTTTAGAAACTCAACAGATATTTCTTTGATGTTCCACCTTGCCGCTCTTGGAAGGTATCGATCATCTGGTAACGTCACTGGTTTCACCAAGTGAGTATGCTCCGCATACAACAACTATGACAAAAATAACATCAATAGAATCAAATACAGAAACTTAAATGACAATAGAGTAAATATGTACTTGGAAAAAAAAAGCTTGTACTAGATGATCGATACCAACAAATAGACGACACAACCAATGATGTCCTCGGGAGTGTTGTAGTTCTGATTGATTTTCTTCTCTAAGAAACTATGTATCAGGTCAGGCCAAGATACATTCTTTGACTTCTCAAGATCATCAACTAAACCAAAGTACTTTTCTTTGAGTTTATGAGCATCTTTTGTTGTAAAAAACAAAGTAATACACATAAACAGGCATAATAGCTTAACCATATCTTCAATTGTTTGTTCAGTTTCTACTCTTGGTATCCTGTACTTCATATCTTCACTATCGGTTACTTGTTCATCATTGTCATCATCACTGTCTTCGCCACCTTCAGATTTACAATTCTTGATACCAGTACGCTTGAGCAGTTTCAAGATGGCATCTTGTAGCATTGGTCTTGTAACCGTGTTGCTATCACCAAAGTGTCTAATGTAGAATGGTTTCTTCCTCCATCCACCACCTACCATCAAAAAGGTGTCATCAGTTCTTCTTCCTGCCATTCTTGGCATTCCAAACATTACACCCATTTTTTCTGGTGTCGGCGTGATAATGTGTGTTTCACTTCTTCTAACAAACTCAAATGTGAGCTCATTCTTGACTCGACCCCTTTTGTAACACTTCAAGTACTTTTTCACTGCAGCTTCCAACTTTTTCCAATGACTTTCTGAGTACTTAGTGTGCCAGAACATCAAAAACATATGTCCATAAGAATATTCGGCTATCTTTTCCAATGTGGCTTCACTCAAAGTATATTTACTCGCCTTCATTCTGGCAACCAGGCTATGTAATGCTGTGAAACCAGACCTATACAACTTCCTAACAGATTTTGGCACAACCTTACCTGCAAAATTTAATTGGTTTTATTTCAGTACAACATTTATGGACTACACATTCATCATCTCAGAAACACAATCAATCACTATTGGCCTTATGTACTTCATATCCAAAGATCATTATCACATAAACAAAGAAACAGATGAATTTAGAGTACATAAACACTACAATGTCTCAGTTTTTTAGTTATGTACTGCCAATTATGTGCCAGAAACACAAACAGTGGTAAATAGACACATAAACAATGTTACCCATTCACTACTGGACTTATGTACTGCCAAAAAACAACCTAATTAAGAAAAAACCTCAGTATTTGATATATGTACTGCTGGCTCTATGTATCAGAAATAAAATGAAACAAATTGCATATCACTTTTGATTCTTATTCTACAGTTTTATAGTTATGTACTGCCAATTCTAAGTGCTAGAAACACAAAGTAGAAATTGCATGTAAACTCTGATAGGTTTTCTGAATCAGTACCTTTTTTCTTCGATTTCGGTGTTTCAACCTTTTTACTCTTTTTTCTCTTTGATTTTCGTCTTGAAATTCTTGAATCGTCTTCTGATGTTCTAGGAGCAGTGCTATCATCTATTATTGTTTCTTCTTCTTGGATTGTTCTTGTGATTTTTCTTGTTTTAACCATTATCGGAAGAGAAGAGAAATTTAGGTTTAGGGTTTTTCAAACTAGCAAAAATCTCTGAATGATTTTTGAGATCTGTTGTCTCAAAAATCTCTAAATGAATTTGGTTTTTGATTCTCTGAATTCTCTCTGTGAAGAGAAATTTTTTTCTCTTTGAAAACCGTAAGAAGTTGGTGGTACGGGAAAGACAAACGAATGATTTTTCTGACCGTTTCAGCGGTTTTGTACGGGAATAGATAGTGGGTGCATTCTTCACACGTGGTAACTACTAGGATAAGCTCGTCATTTTGCTCTTTTCAAAATATTATGGACCTAGTGATAAGTCTAAAACCCGGTTGGACACTACTATAACTAAATATATGGGCTTAGGACCAAACAACAAATTTTCCTTTGATAAACCTCAATTAAAGCCCAAAAAAAAACCCAGCCGAAATGTCGTTCACGAACACAATCTTTTCACTACCATTCTCACAAGTTTCTCGCTTACAAGTTACGCCAACTGCCAAGTCATACTTCATTCACCACGACGACGACGACGACCACCACCACGACTAACAACAAACCCTTCATCACCACCCACCATGAATAAATCCTGGCCACCATTCAGCAACAGCGTATCTTCCTCCATGTGTATGGTATGATCCTTCTAGCTAATATTTCTACTTTTAATCAGGATAATTATTTTTAGGTTAAAAGTTATCATGGCAGAAGTAAGGAAGAGACAATTAGTAGGTAAATGTGTTACTCCAGTGAAGCTTGATGAAAGCAATTTTTTTACTTGGTCTGGATATGTTAAACAATACTTGAACAATCTAAACAAACTTCACTGTTTAGATAAAAATTGCGTTGCTCCATATCCATCTAATGTAGTAGAGTACAAACAATGGAAGTATGATAATGTAAACATTCTCTGTTCATTGTTCAATTCCATGGAAGATTCAGTTTATCAACTGTTCAGGTTTTCCAAAACTGTTTCTGATATCTGGGTTGGTCTTATGGATCACTATGCTGACCCTGAGTTGCTCAACTTTAGAAAGTACCAACTTCTTTGTGAGATTATGCATCATACTAAGCCAGGATATAATCAACCACTGGTTGAATATGTTCGGCGCTTTAAAGCTAAATGGATTAATTTTCAATCTCTATATGATCAGGATGTTTTTTATACGAAATGTCAGTCTTTAAGGGCAAAGGAACTGTATAGACATGAGGAAATGTTAACCATTCTATGTCTTTGTGGTCTTAGTGCGGAGGATGACCCTCTCCGAATTATGATTCTTGATATGATTCCATTACCTTGTCTTAGTAAAGTTGAGGGTATTGCTGATGACTACGACCGTCTACAAAACATGGGGATCCAATCTAAGTCATGGCCTGAAGTTTATCAACAACAACAAGTAATTCGTGGACATGGAAAATGCGGTAATGGATGCACTTATTGTGGACATACCAATCACGATGTCTCTACATGTTACAAGTTTCGTGAATACCTTGTTCTTAAATCTGCTCGCTTATATGACTATGAGTCCATTTCGTTCCCTTTCTCTGTTTACTTTTCGTTGTACTTTTTTGTTACGGGGGACATAATGGAGTTAAACATCGTATCTTTCAGTGATTGAAGATTTTTCTTAATTATGAAATGGATGGGTTTATAACTCTATTTTACATACTTAAGGGGAAATAAAGATCCTCCTAAACATCGTATTCGGGTTCCATTTTTCCATCTTTTGTTGAATACTTATGCACCTAAATCTGTTACTATTGTTAATCTGATTTATGTGGATATGGTTGTTTTGATTACGTTGATATTGTTGTTTTAGTTGTACTTTCATCTACTTTTGATGTTATCATTTGTATTAGACTTGTAAGCATTCTTCTTTTTACTGAAGTTAAAGAAAATGTTGAATCGTAATCTCATATCCGCTGCACCTGGCTCCATGAATTTGTACTCCCAAAATTAGAAAGCAAGCTTGCGAAAAGGGTGGAGAATCTAGATAACACTTCGAATTAGTTGCAGAATTTTACTGATTACACCTAAACCTAGTACTATTGTGATCTTGCACAACAGATAACAATAGTCATTATCTACTACTAGCAGTCATATGGAAACTCATTAATGTAATGAAAAATCCACTATTACTGCACAGTGATAATATATCCGACCCTGACAACATAGCAATCATAAATTAGAACACACTGTTTTCGCCCCTTTAAAGCGTGGCAAGTGTTCAAGGTTCATTAGAAAATCGTCATGGCTTGATCTGCATATACTTTTAGCAGTAATTCTGAATTTACTGCTTTAATTCTGATACCTAAGTTGGGAAGATGTTAAATCATAAATTTATATCCTTTGCATTGTGTTACATGAATCTTAACTCCAAGAAATTAGAAAACAAAGCTTACAAAAGAGTAGAGAATCTAAATATGTACCTGAGTTAGTGGAGAATCTAGATTTGAACTAATTAACACTGGCACTGCATAATAATAACACATGTTCCCCTGTCGAAATAGTGACAGTGACCTGCAACTGTTTTTTGCCACCCAAAATGCGACAGGCAATTGTTCAAGCTGTATCAGAATGTATGTTTCTGAAGAAAACTTCTCTGTATTTGTAATCCACGTATATTTGAAGAACATATATATGGCATACACAAATATTTATCAACTTCTGTTTAAACTTAAAGTTTGAAAGTACCAAGGTGGTTTTTGTAAACTTTCCTGATTGAATGTTGCATTTGAACTTCCGCTTGTAGTGTCTTCTGCTCCTAGATCTCTGATTGACAAAGAAGAATCCATTTCCCCGTTGTGTTTGTGATTAGTGTGTAAATATATGGGTGAAATTGATTCACAATTCTTTTGTTTCTTCTTATTATTATTATTTGAATTCCCTAATCCAATGCTTAATGACAATTCAACTTCAGCTTCTCCATCGGTATACAAATCTTGCTCTTTTAAGCTTTCGACTTTCAATTTTTCTTTTGAAGATGTAATAGAACTTGAACCTATTTGATCTCTACCGATATCTCCTGAAAATTCTTCCGCAGGACTTTCAAGATCGAAATCCTTGTGCATTTTGACATTATTTCTTGAACAACTAGTACTACTTTGTTCTTGTGAGTTAATAGGTTCAGTCCTTACACTGAACAATTGATGAAAATTATGCCCAGAATTGTTTGTGTTAGTAAAATGGCAGTTGTTAGTTTCGAATCCTGTCCTTGTAGGCCATACTCTTGGTTGGTGATCTGGATTTACTGTTGACCGCGGACTTGGACTATTCTTCGAGTGACCCCTAGATCTGTTCATTTTAAACTCGATCATAAGCGTTTTCTGAACTACGTAAAGACGGTGAAGTTCATGTACCTGCATCATGGAGGGGGGTTATTCACCATCAGTTCGGAGATCTGCGATGTAAATTAACAGTGGATGTTTTGTGAACTTACCTGTTCTTTGAAGATCTCTTCTTGCTTAAGCATTGTTGTCCTCGCTGATTCTTTGTCATATTGTTCTAACAATCTATCCATGTAATGTTGATTCTGGTCAGCACTAGCTAGTTTATGATTCAGCAATCTACTATTCAGATTTTTCATAGAATTACTTGATGAATTTGTTACGGCGCCACAGGTTTTGATCCTTTTTAACGATGCTAGAAAACCAACTGCATATTCGAACTCTTTACCCATGCCTGAATATTCAAAACAATTGAAAATTTACAACAGAAATCTCAATGATATATTAACTGTCATAAAAATCTGAAACGGTGGATCAAAGTAAAGAAAAAAGATTAACAGATGAAATCAAGAAGGAAATGGAAAGCAATAGTACAATTCATAAAATTCAGTATCAACCTGCAAGAAATGACGGTGAGACACCAAAGTCTTTGGTTGATCAAAAACCATTTTCTTCTTCCACACTCTTGAAGCTGCAATGGCTAGCAATAACATCCATCCGAAGAACCCGAAGCTGAATTTGTACTAATAGTATCAAATCTTTCATTAGTGTCCATGACTCATTCTTTTCTCTGGACTGAAAACTAGGCTTTATGGACTAAGTTTTCTAAGCAATATGAGAAGAAGAAAACTAAGATATACAGCAATCTATTGCTAAGCAAAAACTGAAGGGAAGATGTTAAGGCATACAAAACGTGTGACACATAGCACACGGTTTCCCTTTAGAGTTTGTGTTATGTTAGGAAGGTGTCTTTATTTAGAGTTTGATTTTATTAGGTTAGTACTTTGAGTGATCTTCAAGTTTGTGAACAATATAAATAGGCTGTTAAGCCATGAGAATTAATATACAGAATTATTATCAATGTAGATGTTTTATGCTTCTGCGTTTATGCTCTTCTCTCTCTCTCTTGATCGATCTTTAACTTGGTATCAGAGCGGTTGATCCTCATGTCTTCCGCTATATCTACATCCTCTATTCTTTCCTCCATTTTTTTCAACCTCGTTTTCTTTTCAACAGTGACACTTCCTTCTCGTTCTTCAAAA